>NW_028246849.1:0-134328 GCF_964263255.1 Lissotriton vulgaris
ACACACTCAGCCACACACATACACTCAAAGCCACACACACACACTCACGCGCACACACACACACACACACACACACACACACATATACACAATATAATACTCTGAGGACTAGGAGAGCAATCCTGCAAGAGATAGCTGCCCATGTTCTACCACGGTTGTGTCCATACATTGTAAATTGTATCCCTGTTGTTCACATCCAATGATAATTCCTTCTATGTTCAGGAGCGTCGGTTTGTTTCACCGCAAAAGAAACATGGGCTTGGCAGCTTTGTTTTTAGATCACGTCAGAGGCTGCACGACAATATTGTCGAGGTAAGCCCTCGAGCCAGAGAAAGCTAATCAAAGACGACGCATCTTAGCTGCTCACGCGAGTGTAATATCAGTTAGATATTCCTCGGTGCATGCCATTGCGTCAGTAAAACACCAACCGGTGTGACACGAAGCAAAGCTTGCTGGCTCACCGAATAAAACAGGCCTTGAATGGTAGTCTAAATTCTAATTCGCCCCAGCCAAAAAAGTAGCAAGTTAATGTCCCTGTTTTGTAACGCATTAGTAAGCATTTCACGGAATCGTGCGTATAACTACTTAAAATTACCGTCTGCAGAAACTCTTACAAAAGTGGTAAACGCAACTCATAAAACAAACTACTAGCTGTTATCTGAAGCGTCGTTAAATACATCGCTTTTTAGAAGACATAATACTTCTATTCTGTGCAATTAATTTATTCGGCTGCAAAAATTACATTTCAAAAAAGCAAGCGCAATTTCGTTACCGTGTTAGTTCACTTTCAGCGCGCAAACACCTCTACGTCGCCACTCTACCAGTCAGTATGTCAAAAATTGAGCATCGGCGTTTTAAACCCCACCCACCCTCCGTGCTTCCCGCCAAGGCTCCAGACTCGTTATTAGCTGAATTTAAGTTTACATGTGCTACCATCGCAGGCCATCTCCGCTTCACTCATGGAAAGTGAAGTGCAAGTGTTTATTTAAAGGGATAAACAATTCCATAATTTTGCATAAATAGCATTTAATTTCAGCAACAAAGGGGATATTTACAAGGAACTGACACATCTGCATAAATGCGTCAGTTTTCTTGCGCCAGTGCCAAATGTCCTTGCGCCACCATGGATACGCTCTTAACATGGCACTTTTCCCATGTTAAATATGACGCAAAAGTGGCGCAAGGGGCTTGTAAATCTGCCCGCTGTATTTACAATACAGTGCTCCATGGTGCAAGGATTAACAGATGCGTCAGAAATACTGACACATCTTTTGGCACAAAAGTGGTGCATTGCTGGCTCATGAAAGCGACGCAACTCCAGCAATGTGCCACAACAGATAGGTGAGTCCCATACAAAAAGACATGCGTCATTCCTTATGCCTGGTCTGAGCAGGCATGGGAATTTTGACGCAGTGAAGGCATAGAGTGACGCAGTGAAATGTAACTTTCACCGCATCAGTTCAACATGGCTTTTTGCGCGGGGATGCCTAGCCTGCATACATTATACATGGCACGGGTATAATGTGACACAGGGCTTTACAACGGGACGCAAAGCCCTAGTTGCGTAACATTGTACATTGGCTACATTGTGTGCGCCGCCTTTGCGTCCAAAAAAGTGACACAATGGCGGCGCAAGGAGGCCCAAGGGGGTTGTAAATCTGCCCTAGAATGCTTACTGTTGCAGTTTGTTTCACCTTTTCACATCAGATACTTGCTGTGTAGATGCCGAGCAGGCAAAGGTTATTTGGAATACCTTGATATAGCTTGTAGTGGGGTTAACAATGCCCAGCAAGTTAGCAAAGCTTATTTAAGCCCTGCACAAAATATTGAACACAAAACTACACATCCCAGAATGCTAACTGCTGTTGGTTGAAAACCTGCTCTGGGTGTGCGTACATGTCAGAAGACCTGATTAGACAGTAGAGTCCCGATTTTTTAAACACCAATACTTTTATTTTAGGTGTCTCCCTCCTAAATCCCCTCTGCTTCAATGCAAGTTAATGGGGATAATCAATTTATTTCCAGCTTTGCTGCTATTTAAAAACGTCCATTCTCTGCCAAGTTGAAACTATCTGGCAGAATCTGATTATAAAGCAAATATGTCATAATGTCATGCCTTGTTTATGTTTTAGAGAATGCAGCAAAAAAATCTCCACCTTGCCTTTCCACTGTAATTCGTGTATACCTCCATTTCTGCATCCACTACATTACATATACATGGGACTGCCCATTGCTTACCATTTGTTGGTTTCAGACATTCCAAACTACACCATTCAACATCAAACCGCAGAATTTAACTCAGCAATTACACAACACAACACATACATCCGATCCACTCCACAGAATTCCACATCATGCCACAAAATTCAAAAGCACACCACATAATTAAACTCCACTACATAGCACTCCACAATTATTCTACATAATTGCACTCCATAACACACAATCCCACTCCACATAATTCCAACTCACTCAATACCACATAATTACCATCCTCATAATTCCACTGCACACCATGCCACAGAACTCCAAAAACGAAAATCCACTCGACACTATACATTTCCACACCACACAATTCCCCAACTAACAATTCCAATCTAACTCACTTAATTCCACTACACACTACATACATACACTCCATAACACATAGGTAGAAGACATTGTCATTCACAACGTCAATAGCTCTAACACAATCAAATGAGAGACCTATTGCATTTACAATGCTTGTTTTTATTCCTGGTGGAAGGGAGGGGCCAGAGGCATCTACACCCTCTGTGATGCAGCCCATTGTCCCTCCAAGATGACTCTATCCACCCTCCCGACAGCAATTAAAAAAAAAAGCGGTATGATGCTACCAGCACTGGCCATGTTATAGTGCAGGTAAGCGCAGCGGGGCGGGGCAGGGTGGGAGGGGGGAAGTCCACAGACGACAGAATATGTCAAACCACAGACAACAGAATATGTCAAATTAAATAAATAAATAAAACCTATTCCTCCATCTGTCGACACCCCCGGCCCCGCTCCATCAACCTACTGCGCTTACCTGCACCAGCCACGACTGGACAAAGCCAATAGCTCTTAGTGTCGAGGCCTATCAGCTTTGCCAATGCTTGTCAAGTAAAGTATATATCGTTAAAGTCTTGCATGGAAAAATGCATCATGTTAGTCCCTCGACTACAGCAGCGTTCTGTAGAAATTTCTTTTTAATATCAGCAACATATAACAAGAGCTTTGATGGTCATTTTGTCCACACATTTCTATTGTGCGGGATACAAAATAATCAAAAAGAGAACATTTTACTTGTGTCAAAAATTTTGCTTCACTTACTACAAATAAAACAGCTGGCATAATAAGAGCATGGAATGGGGTTCTTAAACTCACATCATCTGCCTACTGCACATAATATACTGTGGGGATGTGTCTGCATTTTCGGTTGGATCGCCTCTTGTGATTGCTTGCATTTTTCAAGTGAATCCCCCACAGCACGTTCTAAATAGGCTATAAAATGCCATTAAGAAATCTGATTGGCTGATTGGTTCAACTGAACTGGATATTCAATTACTTGCCACGTTGAATAAAGAACAGTGCATAATTTAATAGCTTGCACGCAGCAAGAAATTCATGAAGATGATCGGAGCCTGAGTGGATATGCACCTATTGTGTCGCTACCTACTGCCTTCCTTCAACCTATATCTCATTATGAGTTTAATTATCTCCTGGACTGTGTCTTAATACGCTTACTTAATAGATAACGGTAATGAGGTTGTCAGGAGGGAACTTGTGTACAATTTGGTAGGCCTAAAATCTAACAGTGAGGATGAGGCAGGAAGCCATGTGTACCCATAGGGCCTGATTTATGAGGTTTGGTCGCAGGGCAGTGCCGCAAGGAATCTTGCAGCGCTGCCCTGCGTCAAAAGAAAAGGGCAGGAATGCGCTGTATCTATGAGATATGGCGCATTCCTGTCCTTTCCCCCAGCCCTGGCGCACAATTGGCTGCCATGCCCCAATGCAGGCACCTTAGCGCCATGGTGCAAGGATGCCTGCGTTGCGGGGCGGATTGATTTTGTGCAGGAAGGGACACTTTTCTGCTCAAAATCAATCCATTGAGGCGATTTCCTCTTTCTATGTGTGTTGCACCCTGAAGCTCACATAAAAAGAGGAAAAATTAAAAACGTTGTGCCTCCCTAACACCTCCCCTTGGGGGGGGGGTTTAGAGTCTGACAACTTCCCAGGTTTACGATTCCTCCTAAATCTGGGAATGCTTCAGATTCCATGGGTGTTGCATGGGAACACCCACAGCAATACGCATGGAACGCCCCTTTCACTCAGTGTTCTACGTGAAAGGGGCAAATATTTATCAGGCCATGAAAAGCCATGTAAAGTGGCTTTACATGGCCTTGTACATATGCTGTGGCACATTGCGCCACTGGAGCTTCAAAAAAGTGCTGCTCCGTTGGCGCATGAGTGCCACAAGGGGCCACGTAAATGAGTTGACCACTCCTTCGGTAGTAAATTACAACAGTAATCAGAGTTCTGTGGGCCCCCTCTGCCATTTGCCACTGTGGCCCTCAGGAGCTTAGATACCATTGGCGCAGCAGGTGCAATGACACTGTGGCCAGTGGCCCCTGATAATTGTTGCAGTTTACTACCCTCACAGCAGTCACAGTGGCCCCAGCACTTACTGCACCACTGATAACTATGTCCCTGCTGTCTATTCAAGGCAAAGCACAAAATATTAATATGCAATGTGTACATTTGAAAGGATAATAACATTTTGTTAAAAATTGAACTTGTAAACTGCTCTGTGTATAATAGAAGCAAATGGACAATTTGCAAAATAAATAACTAATGGCATAAAATGGTACGTACAATTATATATGACTTCGGATATGGTTTTATATCACTAATATAGAAATGTATTCAACAGTGTATGTTGAAATGGGAAACAAACATATAAAGTGCTCAGATTTCTGAAAAGGCATGATCTACACGATTGATATTGCAAATGAATAAATAAAAAAATAAAAAATCGAACCAGTTTGAACAGCTCAGTTTTCTGTAAAGTATACAGATTTTATAATAAGTTTAGAGTTTTCAAGTTTAGAGATGGCATTCCAGTAGTATTTGACACCCTCTTTTAAACATATACACAAAGAATTTGTATATCACCACTCCTGACATATATATGTATCGATCGGACAACATTGTTTCGTGGAGGGAGCCGCACGACCATAGGTCAGCTGTTACGACCGCTCAATTAGGATGAGGCCGTACTTAGGGGCCGATTAGGATTGCGGTGATTCCGCATCCTCCAGGCCGGCGGAAGCCACCGCTGGCCCGGAGGATGCGGAATCACGGCAGCAGTGCCTCCAAAGACCCCCCCAGATCCAGATAAGGTTGGCTGGGGGGTCATCGGCGGACAGGAAAACCGTCTGTCGCTTTTCCGCCGCGGTCGCCTTCCGACCGTGGCGGAAAAGCTCTAATATGGTGGCGGTGTCTATCAGACACCGCCAGCCATATTAGTATGGGGCAGGAATCCAGCAATCAGGGTTCCGGCGGGACACTCTACTGAAACCGCTCTGTTAAGAGCCACGGAAACCATCAGGCAAGGAGTAGATGCGGGACACACCATGGCACTGATAATGCTAGACCTCAGTGCGGCGTTCGACACTGTGGCACACTTCACCTTGCTGCAGTGTCTGAACAAAGGGGGCGTCTCGGGTCCTGCGCGGGACTGGCTGAAATCCTTTCTGACAGGGCGCAGTTTCCAGGTCCAACGTGGGTCTTTTCAGTCCAAAGAGGTTGCACTTGAGCAGGGGATCCCTCAGGGCTCTGCCCTGAGCCCCACTCTGTTCAACTTGTACTTGTCTCCCCTGGCTGAGGTGGTGCAGGCGTTTGGAGTGGAATTAGTATCGTATGCTGATGACACTCAGCTGCTGATCTCCCTATCCCAGGCACCTTCGGACGAGGCTTCCAACTTTAAGGCATGTATACAGGAGCTTGCCTCCTGGATGAATAAAAACTGCTTAAAGTTGAATGGAGTCAAAACTGAGGTGATAGTGGTTGGTAGAGACAAATCTTGCTGGACCGCAGATTGGTGGCCACAATGTTTAGGCCCCACCCCTATACCCTGTCTAGAGGCTAAGAATCTAGGAGACTGGGGCAGCCCCGACACCCATCGACCACGCACGCAACCTGGGAATCATCCTCGACTCAACGCTCTCAATGACCAAGCAAGTCAACGCCGTCTCCTCCTCCTGCTTCAACACCCTTCGCATGCTCCACAAGATCTACAGATGGATCCCAACAGATACAAGAAAAACAGTCACTCAGGCCCTCGTCAGCAGCAGACTCACCTATGGAAATGCGCTCTACACGGGAGCCCCGACCAAGCTCATCAAACAACTACAACGCATCCAAAATGCCTCGGCACGACTGATCCTCGATGTACCACGCCAAGGCCACATCACCCCCCACCTGAGAAACCTGCACTGGCTACCCGTCAACAAGAGGATATCCTTCAAGCTCCTCACCCACGCACAGAAGGCACTCCACAAGACCGGCCCGGCCTACCTCAACAGACGGCTCTCCTTCTACATCCCTAACCATCAGCTACGCTTCGCCGACCTATCACTTGCCACCATCCGAAGAACAACCACCTGTGGGAGATCCTTCTCCCATCTCGCTGCCAATACGTGGAACACCCTCCTACTGAGCCTACGACAGACCCAAGACCTGCTGACCTTCGGGAACATACTCAAGACCCGGCTGTTCGATCAGTAGCGCCCCCCCCCCCCCCCCTGCACCTTGAGACCCTCGGGGTATGTAGTGCGCTTTACAAATAATTGATTGATTGATTGATTTACTGTCACTCATCTTTCACGTGGGTACATTTTACTGACAGGTCATTAGCATCCCAAAAGTAGTTCTTATAGCACTTCATGTTGTGCCTGTCTGAAGCCCTGTAAATAAAAATATTCTTATAACTATAGGTACTTGGTAACCACAATTTCCGGAGTCACAAGTGCATGTGTCACCTTAGAATTGGAACCTACATTTCATCAGCTTGTTGTACGTCCTTCTGGATGACTCAATGCTATTCTTTCTGTTATATGATTCTATTACAGCCAGCAGTGGGCAAGTCACAGTCTCATATCAAAGACATCATGTTTATCACTGTAGAATCTTACATTAATGGTATATGACTCCTACATGCACTTATGACTACTCCCAGTAACTTTGCAGCATCAGTATTCTTGATGAGATTCGGTAACAGTGCTTCTCCATACACACACCACAGGCATACACATGTGGTGCACACACAAAGGGACCTATAATCCACCGGTAGACACAGACTAACCAATGAATCTCCTTGCACAAATAATCAATTCCCAGACAATTTCCTTTCTCATGCACCCTCCATCACCATGCTCCATTCATCTATGCATCCATCTGTCCACACAAATTCAGCAATCTTCAAAACAGCCTCCCTTTTATCGAACTGACGCCACCTTCCACTTCTCCATCAATTTACTCATGTATCAATATATCCATACACCCTTCCACACATGGCAGAACATGGCATGACAGGACAGGACAGGGCATGACATGACACATGTATTTGTAAACATTCATCTCTTGCAGTATCATGGTTCTGAAATAACAGATCATTATATACAACCAACCACACTTAACTGTTTTACTTGCTCAGCCATCCATGCACTTATCAATGCACACAATCGTACTGAAATATACAGATCAAACAGTCAAGGGTGTTTGCTGTGTCCTGTGCTGCTGGTGTTGTTTGAGAGACGAGACTTCCCTGATGCTTCCTGAGCCTTGCCTGTTCTGTGACAGTAGGGACTTTGCACTCCTTCTGTAAGTCAGGGAGAGAAGCTTCCACTGCTGTTACCATGAGGTACCTGTTCCCTGAAAGAAGGAAGCGTGCACTTCTGCCCTTGCTGTACCCGATCCATGAATGGAACCCTTCACTGCTTGATGCCCAGCTATACCTTTTCGTGTGATGGATGTCGTGGTGTACTTTTTCTGTGAAGATGAGATGCTTGCACTGATAATGTTTGGCTGTGCATGTTCTGTGAGTGTCACTTGCACTGCATATGATATTCTGTGAAGGAGGGAAGCTTGTACTCTCATGTTTCAGAAGCATTACCCACAAACACTATTCGGTACCTGTTTGTTGATGCCTGAATCGTGCATCTGCTGTGGGTTCTACTCATGATTCCCCATCTTCTTTAAAGACCCTCAGAAACAGTTGCCACATTTCTCATAGTAAAGAACTCAATGTTGCTCTGTATGCTGAGGTTAAGGAAAGTATAGATATCAGACTACAGGAGTATATCCGCAAAGCCAATTGAGACAAGATGTGTAACAGAAACAATGTCTCCACAAGTAGTACTTATTGGGCTAATAAGCAAACATGCACATATAGTTGCAAGAAGAAAGGAACAGGGAGACTCCGAGGTAAAGTTATGTGCCAAGTTACTATATATTCACAAAACCATGTAATGGGAAAAACAGAAAAAACATTAGTATCAGCACTGTTTTCAATCAATGTGGGTGTAACCTGAAAGAAACTGTGCACACAAGGTGGACGGCGCTAGTGAGAAGTGACACAGCGATGAACGGCGCAAACTGAGAAAAGTGAAGGTATTTATAAGGTACTTTTGGTTCACCAATAAATATTTAACCAAGTTACAGAAGGGTTTTTAGCAATTTGTGAACCAGAGTAGGGCGCCAAAAGTTGTACTGTTAAGTCATAGGCATTTCGACCCGTAGTAGGTTAGGGTCATCTTCAGGACCAGGTTACCGGTTTGTTCGTGCTGATGTGGGGTGGGACCAGGATGAAAGAATCAGCAGGAACTGATAAATTGTGTATGCGCAGGAATTTCCTATACACTTTGAGTCCCAGTAGTATATCCAAGGCTCAT
This sequence comes from Lissotriton vulgaris, assembly GCF_964263255.1. Taxonomy (NCBI): domain Eukaryota; kingdom Metazoa; phylum Chordata; class Amphibia; order Caudata; family Salamandridae; genus Lissotriton; species Lissotriton vulgaris. The sequence goes on from NW_028246849.1 coordinate 8,949, forward strand.
TCAATGTGTCTGATAACAGATTGGGGAGAACATCAATGAAGGTCAGCACACTGGAGTTCGTGTGTGACGTGTGAGGCAAGGAGGAACAGCGCGTAGTGCAAGGCAGGGAAACCGGCATCAAGCTGTGAGCACTCAGCAGCTGAGGGGGGCCAGTAGTAGGGTCAGGTCTGCCGTCTCTAGAGTGATGAGTGGCCGCAAACCGGCTTCGCGATTACTGCATCCGGAGGCTTGGGGACATGCCCGGACTGGCCAAAGCGGGCACCGGGCAATCCCCCGGTGCGCCGCAAGGGTGGGGGCTGGTTTTCGGCCGATTTTGTACAGGGCCGTTTTTAAAAACGGCCCTGCAACTTAATCGGCCGAAAACCGGCCCTAGTAAAGTGCTCGGCGGCACCTACAACCACCCCCCCCCCCCCCCCTGGGGATGGGAGGGGGGGCAGCCGAGCACTTTGCCAGGGCCGGTTTTGGTTCCAGTCCGGCCCTGCTTGGGGATAGGAGAACTTAAACCCAAGCTGGGATACAGACGTCATGGGTCATGCGTTTGGATCCTGGGGAGTAGGGCCAAAATACTCCGTAGAAGATCCAGCCTGGACCTCACATCATTATTTTGTGACTTTGGGGGCCCCTAGCAGGGCCCTTTGCCCCTGGCCCTCCGCATGGTGCCTGCCACACGGTGCAGGGATATTTACAGACATCCATTTTTCAATGGCAGCTGTCAATGTCAATGTCAATGTATGTTTTTCCAAATTCTGCGGTCGGACCCGCCGACCTATGCTCGGGCAGTTCCAGTCTTCTGTGGTGTTGGTCGTCTCAAGCCTGACTGACATCCTAATCAGCTCCTATGAGAAGAGATGTGGGGAAGGGACTCAGTGAGAAGTGGTTGAGAGTGACAGAGGTTGAAAGAGGGGAGTGGGTCATGAAAATGTTGGCAAGCTTAAGAAGGGTTTTGAATAGGAACAGGCAAGGGGTTTGATTGGAAAAAGAAAATGGCGAGGAGAAGAAAGGGGCCAACTAGTAACAGAGCGGATTGAACAAGGCAGTTGTAAGAGAACCATATTCGAAGTGGAAGGTGGAGGGAAATAAAGTGGAAACGACTGAGATGGGAAGCAGAGACATGGATTCACAAAGAGGTCTGATTCAAATAATGGAATTCCTGGAGCTCTCTCCAAATAAATAAGGCAACCGATTGCATGATCTTGGGCTAAGAAAATGTTCTATGATAATTTACACTAGCACTATAATGGTTCTCTATCTTTTTTTAAAATTATGCTGCTTTTTCTTGAGCATTTCTTGAAGCTTTGTTTATTTGAATGTTCCGGTGTAGTGTGTCTATGCACATGTGTAAGTATGTGTATGCATGTTTTTGTTCGAGTGGTATATTATATTTTAAAAATATATCTTTATTGGAATTTTTAGAGGAATAGGAAAGAGGGAAGGGAAGTTCCAGGATGGTCACAGCACATCACCGGAAGAAAAGCAATGTAAGAAAGTAAAACCTTTTTTGGTTTCGTCACATTGGTGTCTGGGGCAACATACAATGGCCAACATGACTACATGACAGCCTAACCAAGATAAGTCCATCTTGGTACAAATCTCCCAAAAGAGGGGGCACCTCACTCGCCCCTAGTCCACAAAGAGGGTATCCAGTGTATTTGGCACAAACTCCGAGCATCCCTGTTCCAGGAGCGGAGCACCCAAGGCTTGGTATGGGGAGATGATGACAGTAGCGTCAAATGCAACTGTGATGCATGAATGTAGTGTAGTGCATGGAGGTGGCGTCCTAGGGGAGGCCAAAAAAGGAAAGCAGGGCTTGAGACCTGTGAGCTGAGTCTGCTACCCCAAGACTTCAATTAATTAATGTAGTAGCCCGATGCCTCTTCAAATTGTGTCAATTATTTCAACAACACTGGAAGAGACATCTCTGGACATATGAGGAAACATAGTATGTCGTCAGCGACCAGTGATCATTTGTAGAAGTTTCCATCTGCCTAGAGCCATCGGATCCCAGGGATGGTTTCGAGACAATGGACTAGCAGCTCCATCAGGGATGTATGACGGTGCAACGCGTAGTATTACTACGCTTACCGTTACAAAGCAGGTTTTACAACGCAAGTCGTTACAACGACTTGCGTTGGGGGGCGCTGGATAGTGAATAGTTTAATTTACTATTCCAACTCCAGTCCCCGTGGATAGTAGGGAGGGTGTTGGATAGTAAATTAAACTATTCCCTATCCTAGAGCGCCCTCCAGCGAAAGTCGTTGTAACGACTTTCGTTGTAAAACCTGCGTTGTAATGGTACCACGTTGTTAGAGTTTCATTGTAAAGGATGTTCCCAATCCATCAGGAGGGCAACAATTGGCAGAGACAGAAGGCAACGCTGTCTAGTGCCCATGCCAAGGGGTATTTGTGGGGAGCAGGCACCATTGACTAATACGTGTGGTAAGGGTTTTGTATCTGGCCAACAGATTGGTCATCATGTGGGGGCCTACGTCAGTCTTCAAGAGGACTGCATTTCAGGAATTGCAAGTCAACACAGTCAAAGGCCTTCTCTGCAGCTAGCGAGAGAAGGGGGGTTGTGGTTTTGGTCGGCTCCTCTACATCAATTACATTCACCGCCATTATCTTGGGCTTGCCTATTCTGGATAAACCCTGACTGGCAGCTGGACAGCAACAACCAGGATGGAAGTGAATATTTTAACATCAAAATGTAGCAGGGCAATGAGCCTATACGTAGAAAGGGATTTGGGGTCTTTGCCCAGTTTCAATAGCAGTGTTACTATGGATTCCGCCATGGCTGGTGGTACTGATTTGGTAAGAAAGAAGGAGTTGAAAACCTTAGCCAAGAGGTCGGTGGTGGCTGCTTGATGGTAGTTGCCAAGGGTGCGACTACCAACTCGCAGTAGGCCTTATAAAATGAGACCGAGAACCCGTCAGGCCCACGTGCCTTGTTGGCTTTCAATTGGTGAATGGCTGCCCTCACCTTTTCGAGGGCAAAAGGCTCCTCCAGCTGCTGGAGTAGCATCGGATCAACATGGGGGTAGCCAAAGCCCTGCAGATACTGTTCCTGAGTAGACTACAAAGGAGGTTGGGGCTGGTTTAATGATGTGTAGTAGGTTCTAAAGAAGTTGAGAATGTTTGGTGAGTCAGTGTATGACATCCCCCCTTCATCCTGGATGGAGGAAATGTGATTTCTAGTCTGTTTCTGTTGTAGTTTGTATACTAGTAATCAATTAACCTTATTCTTCTATTCTTAGTATCTCTGGTTAATGTATGGAATATGAAGTTACTCTGCTCCCTCTAGACCCTATTTGACCCTTTTGCCTTGTGTTGATTCTCAAGTCAGGAAAGGCGTACCTCAAGATCCACCTTCTGGGCTTTGGCTAATTTACAAAAGGTGGATGTGTACTTTATGAGTTCGGCTAGCAGAACCACGTGGCTGCATCCCACACAGTAGCAGAGGACACCTCTCTGGTGTCTTTTTCTTTAAATGACTGCTCCAAATACTTTCTTACAGAGTTCAACAGCGCTAGGTCTCGAAATGCAATTTCGGTAATGTACCACATTAAAGTCGTATGGTGGGGGGAGCTCCTGCATCCAGCAACAAAAACACTGGAGCAATGCGCGGTTAGAGAGAGGTGACAATTTCAATCAAGTGGTATAATATTTACAGAGTGACGAAATAGATTCTGCAAAGTTGCTTGGATTACAGCTGCACAGAGAATTGGAAGAGTAAATCATTAGGTATCTTTCTGTCACTAGGGGGCAGACTCGTTTGCTATAACTTCTCATGAAATGAGTAAACTTACTTTCTAAGTCTAAGCTGTCTTGAGTCGTTTATCCATCTCTGGGTGTTTAATACCAGACTGCAGCTAATACTCTGCATTCATCTCTACTTTCTAATACCTTACTACTTTGTTTTGTTACTTTCTCATCTGATGTGAATGATAATGAATGGAACTTCTACTAGATTGTTGTGATCAGTAACAACTGAAAGCCTGAGGCAAGACATATTACCTTATTGCACCATATTTTGGATAAATCGCAAACAGGATGATTATTGACAGCAACACCATTCTTCATCCACTTGTTGTTTTTTTCCATTCAGACCCCTCGCATTTAGGATTCTCCTCAATATTCCTCTTTCTGTGCTGATGAGTGACTGATGGTACCTGCATGTACCCTATTTATCGGGTAAACAGTTTAAATATCGAGTTTTTTTATTTTTACAGGCAATAATATTGAGTACAAAATTTCACAGGGACAGAATATTGAAATCAAGAACATCGACAACCAGAATATCGACCTGAAGGTAAGAAATATTGTTTTTGTTAATATCGCAGTTAGTAATATCGATAGCAAAAATATCGATGTTACTAATATCGATATTAATATTAGTGTTATGTATTTTATTTTATATGTTTATTTTTATAATTTTTGTTGATTATTGTACTAGTTTTAAAATAAATGTATTACATTTTTGAAGTTAGTAATAATTTATTTAAGTAAATTATGCGTTTTAGTACCGTAGCGGGTTGTGGGTTTATAGGGGAATAGGGTAGAACGTAATTTAACTATAGTAAATTAATTAAATATTTTGTAGGAATTTTAAAATATTTTTAAATACATTTTGCGTTTTACTTCTGTAGCAGGTTGTAGGTTTATAGGGGAATAGGGTGAGAAGTAATTTAATTGTAATTAAGTAAATATGTATTTTTTATTTATTGGTATTGATAAATATTTTTATGTTAATTATTAATTGGTAATTAATTTTTATTAATTGTTATTTTTGAGTAATTGGTAATTATATTAAGTGTATTAATTTATTATTGAAGTGTGTTGTGATGTTATAGGTTAATAAGGTGGTAACATTTTTTATTGTAATTAAATAAATATTTTTTTAGTGTTGAGTATTGATAATTAAATTGTTGTTAATCAATTATTAATTGGTAATACATTTTACTGATTATTATTTTTGATAAATAATTGTTTATTAATTATTAATTGGTAATTAAATGTTATTATTTTATAATTTATTGGCATTTATCAATAATTTATTTTTAATGAATTATTAATTGCTAAATATTTTTTTTAATAATGATTGTTTTTTGATATGGAATATATATATTTTTTTAAATAATTTGTTAAGAAATTTGTAATAATTATTATTTATTTGTTTTTTTTTAATTGTTTATTAATTGGTATTTATTTTTAAATAATTATTTATTGGTATTGTTAATGAATTTGTTGTAATTTAATATTAAATTGTTATTTTTTCAAAAACAAATATTATTTTAATTATTAGTAAGTTGTTTTGACCCCTGTGCTATCCAACACTATCCCTACTGTTGCACCCTCTGGAGTTGGAATAGTAATTTTAACCACTACGCTATCCAACACTTTCCCTACTGTGGCACCCTCTAGAGTTGGAATATTATTTTTTACCCCTACGCTATCCAACACTTTTCCTAATGTTCACCCTCTGGAGTTGGAATAGTAAATTTTACCCCTACGCTATCCAACACTTTCCCTACTGTTGCACCCTCTGCAGTTGGAATAGTAATTTTAACCTCTTCGCTATCCAACACTTTCCCTACTGTTGCACCCTCTGGAGTTGGAATAGTAATTTTAACCCCTACACTATCCAACACTTTCCCTACTGTTGCACCCTCTGGAGTTGGAATAGTAATTTTAACCCCTATGCTATCCAACACCTTCCCTACTGTTACACCCTCTGGAGTTGGAATAGTAATTTTTACCCCTACGCTATCCAACACTTTCCTTACTGTTGTACCCTTTGGAGTTGGAATAGTAATTTTTACCCCTACGCTATCCAACACTTTTCCTAATTTTGCGCCCTCTGGAGTTGGAATAGTAATTGTAACCCCTACGCTATCCAACACTTTCCCTACTGTTGCACCCTCTGGAGTTGGAATAGTAATTGTCACCCCTACACTATCCAAAACTTTCCCTACTGTTGAACCCTCTGGAGTTGGAATAGTAATTTTTACCCTTACGCTAGCCAATATTTATTGTTTTATTTAATGTAGTGTCTAATTTATTTCAAATTAATTTTTAAAATGTGTTATATATAGTTTTGATATTTTTATCTATATTGTTGTATGTGTATGTATTTATAACTTATACAACAAATTCTAACAATTTATAAGTTATTAAAGTAATTAATTGTAAATATTATCAAGTAAGTATATATATTCAAGTCAAGTCAAGTCAAGTCAGAGATTTATATAGCGCGCTACATACCCATAGGGTCTCAAGGCGCTTGAGGGAGGGGGGGCAATTACTTGTCGAATATCCAAGTTTTAAGTTGCTTTCTGAATGATAGGTGGTTCTGAGTAAGGCAAAGGTGAGTGGGAAGAGAGTTCCAGGTTTTGGCTGCCAGGTAGGAGAAGGATCTACCTCCCATGGTGGCTTTGTTGATGCGAGGAACAGTGGCAAGGGCTTGGTTGGAGGATCGTAGCTGACGGGAGGGGGTGTAGAAGGATAGTCGTGTGTTGAGGCATTCGGGTCCAAGTTCGTAAAGTGCTTTGTGTGCGTGGGATAAGAGGCGGAAGGTAATCCTCTTATTTACGGGGAGCCAGTGGAGGTTTTTCAGGTGACCAGAGATGTGTTCTTTACGCGGGATATCTAATATGAGCCTGGCTGAGGCGTTCTGGATGCGTTGGAGTTTTTTCTGGAGTTTTGCGGTGGTACCGGCGTATAGGGTGTTTCCGTAGTCCAGGCGATCCGTGACCAGTGCGTGAGTGACCGTTTTTCTAGTTTCGGTGGGGATCCAGCGAAATGTTTTTTTGAGCATGCGAAGAATGTTGAAGCAAGATGATGAGACAGCGTTGACTTGTCTGGTCATTGAGAGTGAGGAGTCCAGGATGACGCCCAGGTTCCGTGCGTGGTCCGTCGGGATGGGTGCTTTTCCAAGGTCCTCTGGCCACCAAGAGTCGTCCCAGGCGGAGGGGGAAGTACCTAAGATTAGGACTTCTGTTTTGTCTGAATTCAGTTTCAGACGGCTGTGCTTCATCCACTCGGCTACTTCTTTCATTCCTTCGTGTAAGTTGTTTTTGGCGGTGTTGGGGTCCTTGGTGAGTGAGAGGATCAGTTGGGTGTCGTCAACGTAGGAGATGATGTTGAGATTGTGTTGGCGAGCGATGGCTGCGAGGGGGCTCATGTACACGTTGAAGAGGGTGGGGCTGAGTGACGATCCTTGTGGCACGCCGCAGATGACATCAGAGGCCTCTGATTTGAATGGAGGGAGCCGGACTCTCTGAGTTCTCCCGGTGAGGAACGAGGTGATCCATTCCAGTGCTTTTCCTTGGATTCCGATGTTACTGAGGCGCTGTAATAGGGTGCTATGGCAGACTGTGTCGAAGGCTGCGGAGAGGTCAAGGAGGATGAGGGCGACTGTTTCTCCTTTGTCCAGTAGGGTTCGAATGTCATCTGTTGCTGCGATGAGTGTGGTCTCAGTACTGTGTTTGGCTCGGAATCCGGACTGTGAGGGGTCGAGGGATTTGTTGCTTTCGAGAAAGGCGGCAAGCTGGTTGTTGACAGCTTTCTCGATGACTTTGGCCGGGAAAGGAAGGAGCGAGATGGGGCGGTAGTTTTTGAGTTCGGTGGGGTCAGCTGTGGGTTTTTTCAGAAGGGCGCTGAGTTCAGCGTGTTTCCAGCTTTCCGGGACGGTGGCGGAATTGAGGGAGCAGTTGATGACGTCTCGGAGGTGTGGAGCTATGATGGAGTCTGCTTTGTTGAAGATGTGGTGAGGGCATGGGTCAGTTGGGGATCCTGAGTGGATGGAGTTCATCAGGCGGATGGTGTCCTCAGTGGAGATTGGGTTCCAGTCGTTAAGGATGTTCAAGGGGGGTGAAGGTCCTGCAGAAGGTTGGGTGGGTTGGTCTTCGGGTCGGTTGTCGAAGCTGTTGTGGATGGCTGCAATTTTGTTGTGGAGTCGCAGAGGGCTTGAGAGGGGGTGATGTCGTTGGAGTTGGCTGATGGGTTGGTAAATTCTTTGACGATGTTGAATAGCTCCTTGCTATTGTGGGCGTTGCTATCTAGTCGGTCTTTGAAAGCGGCTTTCTTGGCAGATCGGATTAATTGGTGGTGTATGCGGGTGGCGTTTTTGAAGGCGTCCCTGGTGTTGGAGTTTGGGTCTTTTTTCCATGCTTTCTCGAGGGAGCGACAGAGTTTCTTGGATTTCTTAAGATCATCGTTGAACCAGGAGGCGTTTTATTTTATATGTAGATGATATTTATTTTACATTATGGGGTCGATTCCGATTCGGTAAAATCCCCTACGAATAGCCGTACGGAGCATTTTTCCCGTACGAATCGTACACCTTTAACGTCCCCGTATGTATGATGAAGTACGATCCGGACCCAAATCAGATCTCCGTACGAATCGTACCAAACACTGTACAACTTACAAATCAGTACAAATCGCATACGGAACACGCAGTACGCGATGTCCGTACGGATCGAAACAGCTTTTTCCGACCCAGCAAGTACGATTTGTTACGACAGTACTCCGTACGCCTCTTTTTCTACGAGAGTTTAAAATGTCCGTAAAAGCAGATTTCGACTCGTACAGTTTGCAAAAAGACACCCCATGATTGCAGGTGTACGGTGCATAGGGGTACGGTGCGTAGGGGTACAGTGCGTAGGGGTACGGTGCATAGGGGTACGGGGCGTAGGGGTACGGTGCGTAGGGGTACGGTGCCACGGGGTACGGTGCCACAGGGTACAGAGCATAGGGGTGCGGTGCGTACCCCCATGATTGCAGGGGTACGGTGCGTATGTGAATGTGTGGCTCTCTGTACGAATTGCTCTTACAACGTTTTCCGTACGAATCGCATTCTCTGTCCCCGGTCCGGATCATACTTGTCGGGTCGTACGGCATGTTTACGATTCGTAAGGTTCACTTTCAGGGTCCGTACGGATTTTTCCTTGCTTTTCATACGGTTCGCAACGATTCAGACGTATTTTTTTACTACGGATCGTACTACGCGATTTGGATGGATAGGTACGAATCGTACGGAAACAGCTACGAATTCAAATCGGCGTACGGATTAGTTACCCAAATCGGAATCAAGCCCTATATGTATTACTTATAATTTTAAAATATATATTTAACAATGTTTATTTTAATTATACGTATCATTTATTTAATTTTAAAAACTATATTTTTTTCCGATATTTTTTACAACAATGTTTATTTTCCGATATTTTTGTGCTTACCTTAATGTAGATAGGACTTAGATATTTTTAATGTCGATATTCCACCTCCGACAATATTTACGTCAATTTTTTCGACTTCGATATTTCGTCAGTGATTCATTTATTGCTTGCATCACCAATGCCATTTCTGCTGTTCTTCCTGGCATTCTTTGGACCTCAACTCATCCTTCGCCAAGACCAGTAAGCTTTCCTCAGCTTATTTTGTACCTCATGCACTGTGGCTAGAATGCATAGCAAGCTGAATGTTGCCTCTTACCGCATAATGCATTCTGGAAGTCCTGAAATTTCCAATAATATCTGGATGCTGATCTAAATCCACCCGCATGGCGATTCCAGTCCAGTGCTTCTTTCATATCTCTTTTCCTACTATCTACACTCTCGTGTGAGGACGGAAACAGAACATTGCTGCAACAAATAACACAATGGGAAACCCTTATTATATATGGAATGCCGGCCCATAAGCCGCAGCAGTTGTGGTAATTCAGAATAATATAACTTCAGTTAGAAAGCAAAGTTAGCGTGGGAATAATTGATGGGACTGGTGTCCGTTTTAGAAAATAGTCCAAATTAGGCACAGACACTTTGCAATCCCGGTGAAGCTGAACTTGTGTACAAACTAAAGCATGTCCCACTATAGAATCACAGTCCTCCCCTCTCAGGAATACCTCCTTGTCATCATGTTGACAGTGAAATATGAATGGTAAGGACCACAATTCGTGCAGGAAAGTACTACCAAGGGGTTCAAATCTACTGATTGGATGATGTGTCATAAATACCGTAAACCGAAATGGGGCAATACGTAATGAGATAACCCTGTGTATCAACCATACTGAGGAACCAGCCTCCCCCATTGAGAAGGGTAGCTGGTCTAGTTTCTCTATCTGTAAGAGTGTGCATGTGGAATCTTTCATGGACATAAGCTTTTGTTTATCTGTCAAATTAAAGGGCAAAAACAGGGCAGTTGCGTTCAAAAAGTCCCATGGGACTTTCCCATTTTTCAACGTTTGCAAAGTCCACCAAATTGCATTACAGAGTGCAATTGTTTTTGGGCTCGATACAACACAAATACATCACTATGCACAATGTTAATAACAGATGAAACGACATTGTCCAAGGTGTAAATACGAGATGACAAAGTATTAATACTGATATTAACCACATCTAAAACTTTACGCAAATTGTCTTCATCAAGTTGTCTCAGCCGGAAAGCTGCCTCCATTTGGGAATGCTTCCACAATTCATTAAATGCAGCATATGCAAAACGTTTAGGGTGCTGTGACTTTGAACCTAAAAGGAAATCCGCCTGATCAATGTCGCCAGATAACCTTGAGAGATGTTGTTTCACAGACGACAATGTTGAATGTTCTAACCCTTTCTGACATAATTTTCCCACGGAATATGTAGTAATGAAATGTGATTGCGAGAAACAAGGGTCAGGCCTACTGAGGGTAAATCCAGTAGATATGTTAGAAAAGCGCAGCTGACAAGAATTGGCATTTACAGACATATTAACCAGATGAAGGGATTAATAACAGATATGTTAAGGGTACCATTCTGAACCATATTATTCAAATCATCTAGAGTATAATTTGAATACTGCTGCCAGTTGTCATAGGCTGCCAACAACGGAAATGAGGGAGAATTTAAATTTTTAGTTGTAGTCAATCCAAAACAAGTAGTTTGTTGTACAGTATGATTTAAGAATATTAGCTGTGTCGTTATTAAACATGTACGATGCAACAATTAATTTCCCAGTACCTGCCATTCTTTGATACCCCATATTCATTTTAAATCAGTCATGTCCTTCCAATAATAATAACCCTTCATTGATAAATCGGTCATGAAAGTCATTTACTAATTTGGTATGAGTCAGCATGAATTTTGCGTGTGCGGTTGCATTCAACTTATAACAGTACGTTGTAGAGTCGGACAGATTATGCCCTGAAAAATAGACAATTGTATTTTTCTGAGTCTGCAAACTACCCTGAAATGGCGTAGGACATTGTTCCCATTGTGTATAATTAACTGGAGAGTCCAATGTGTTGGACTTATGCAGGAAATGATGACCATAATGTTGGAAACAGAATAAATCAGCATAGTTAGCAGAATTTAAATACAAATACTCAGTTTCAAAAGCAGTTTAATATTTTAAAGCTGACAACAGTGAATTTACGGCATTAATATCCCAGTCATCAGAATGCAGTCCTGGCGTAGTGACGTCACCTAACAATACATGAAAGATGTATGGCATGCGAATTGTCTCTGTCGGGCAGTAGATTTCATATGGAACCTTATTCCAAACTATGCCATCACTGACTGGAAATGCTGAGATGTTAACTTTGGGTTGATTCCTTTTCATTATTTGAGACGCAGTATGTGGGGCCAATTCTCCATCAACCGAATGGACAGCAGAGCATTCAGGCAGGTAATGGCCATTGTTTAAAGGAAAACAACCATCACAAACCCAATTCAGATGAAGAGGAACACCATCATTACCACCATCCAAATGTATGTCCATGGAGGAACCATGATACAAGGGTAAGTGTCCCACATTGTTTATACAAAATAATGCTCTAAATCGAGGGGGACATACCCAGGAAAGTGAAGGGTCTCTTTTGTGAGAACCAGACCTATGGTTACAATATTCTTTTGGCTGAAAAGTATTGGCACCTGAGTTCAAAATGGATTGTCCAATGGGAGAAGAAGTCATTTTACCTGCTTTTTCCAACCTCGTACCAGAATCAGTTAAAATTTCATGTGCGCAGGTGTGGGTGTTAGCGTTAGCTCCTGCACTTTACCGCAACCATGTTGGGCGGGATGATGAGTAACCTCATCACAAAATCCCATTAACATCAATTCTTCTACCACAGAGACAATACCTGATCAAACATGAGGCAAAGAAAAAAGCCAGGGAGATCTTAGATCAACTTGAATACCAGGGTTTGATAGAGAATTGTACCTCACCTATGAATAATCCTCTGTTTCCCGTAAAGAAACTCAATAATTCATATTGTTTAGTCTTAGATTACAGACACTTGAACACATCAACATGCATATTTGCAGTACAGAATGCACACAGTACCGCACTAATGAATAACATTGTGCGGAAGAAATACACTATGTAATCAAAGGAGAAGGATGAGGAATAGTATATTTAACGAGGACCTTCACCCATGTTCCTCAGAAATATGAATTTCAAACTAAGAAAAGGTAGTTCCTCTGGAGGGGCTAATTAGACCCTGTATTGTGGTGGGATCAGCCTTGTCTCAAGGGGGAATCAGAGTCGTCACATTGTAATGCCCTCACACACCTGGTATGGTGTCATGCTTCATCATAGGATGCTCCGCGTTAGGCTGGCGCTGAAATGCATGACAAGCCAGTGGGCTCTTTTTCGTAGATCTTTTGATCTGTTAACGCCGTAGGGTGAGTGTGTGTGAGGGGCTAAGAATAGGGTAATGATTGGGGTGACATAAAAAGGTCTATGAGCTATCAATAACCTATGTATTGTTTTCCTGGGGTTAGTAAATGTTATCTTGTACCCGCTATACGGTAAAGATACTGCACCTGTTTCAATGCAGTTGGGACGATTCCACCTATAGATATACGAGGGAGAGAAAGAAGAATAATGGCCATAAGGTGTTTGCCTGTAGACCTAGGGATTTACTCACACAACATAGTGATTAGTTATTCTGTTGCGCTCCCTACAATGACATTGTACTGATGTGATATAGGTGTTTGTTAAAAGAGAGACAATTAACACACACTGAAACATTTTCAGAGCAGTTCTAGAGCATAGTATTCATTGTAAGCCGACTATTTAGCATGGAAGTTAAGGTACGAGCCACATACCAAAAGAAAAAAGTAAAGAATTTTTTTCATATACATATATATCAAGTATCTCATTTTGCCAAGATATCATAGGTTGCATTTAGCAGCATGCGTTTGATATTTTACAATGTACTCACTTTGGATTCTGGGAAGAAGTACCCCTTAGGTGAGGCAGGGGGCCGTGGCTCCCCTAGGGAGACACTGGTACACTCAATTGGTGCCAGAGATTAGGGACAGTAAAAGGTATTGGAAGACCCACCAAGAATAGATAAAGGGTTAATCAGTTACTAAAACTCATGTGATCCTTGCGGAAGCAGTGCCTTGACCTACCCTCCTTTGCCAGCCTGTATGTAAAGGGTGAGGAGAATGTGCTTCTTTTTTTTTCTGGGGGGACACTCCAGTCTCACCTAGGGCCTGTCAACTGTACCCCCACCGGTGAGTGATCGGATATCCTGTTGCGTGTTTATCTAGGTTCCTGATCGATACTGTGACCTTATGCCCCTATTCGGCTATAAATCCATTTATTCCCTATATTGGCATAACCGTTCAAGTGCGATTTTCAGAAAAGTCATCTCTGGCCTCACACGAACAGAGCCACATTCCAGCATAGTTCTCTGCCACTTCCTTTGCGACCAATTAGTGCAATGACAGAGCAGAAGTCACTATCTGATATTCCTAGATTAACACTCCGAGTTCTTCAACAAGATAAAAACTCAGCAAACCTGGAAATCCCCGCTTGCTGTGTTTTGATTAGTAATGGAACTCTAATGAGCAACTGATAACTATCACTTCCTAGTGACATCTTTAATTGACGTCTTATGTCCAGCAAACTTGCGTCAAACCCGGCACCTGTCAGGTATAAATATTACCAACATTGCCTTAAGCAATGAGCTACTGTTGCTGTTGCCAGCTGCCTGCAAGACCCCGTGTTGGTGAAGCTAGCACCCTGTCGCTGCAGCCTGCTGTCCCCTTGGTGGTGAAGCTACTGATACCATTATCGCTGCTAAAGCGCGAACGATGGTGCAGTACGCTTAGGAGCTGAACAGCCGTCCCTCTGCGAAGACATCCAGCAGATTCCAGCTGCCCGCGGACGCTGTCCCCCCTCCTTCCTCGACGCGCTGAAGAAGAGCCGCTGCCTTTCTCCTGCAGAGAAATCCAGCTCCGGCGTTTCCGGTCTACCCTTGCGGGTGACTGGGATATCGAGAGTGACCCCTGAAGGAGATACCAAACCTCCATCATTCTATTCAGAGGTATGGTGTTGACTAAACCCTTAGACGAGAATTCTTGAAACAAACCTGGGCAAAACAAACTTAACTTAAAGCTACTTACTTACTCCCCTTCCACGTGTTAGGCTTAGGTCAGGCACACTGGGGTAGGCTTAGTTAGAAGCACCAGTTGAGTATGTTGGCCTAACGTATTTATGAATGTATATATGTTTTATTACTTTTAAACCATTGTATGGCTAAGAAACCATATCAATGCTTTTACAGTTCTATTTTGCAATCCTTATCTTACTGTACGTACTTTTTATCATAACAATTCTTGCAATTGTGGCAATACGTTTCTCTTGTACGAGAAGAAAGACTGTTCAATAAATGTTAACCCTTTATTGACAAACGCCCGTCTCTCTATTCTCTACATCTCGTGAAAGTAAACTGCACTAGACTGACTGAGTGAAATACCTGTCTATTGTTTCACACGACCCTAGAGATTGACTCTTGATCTGAGGAGCAAAGTTGTCATGTTGCACGGTTGTTGGAAAACTGAATCCCTTTTTGTCTGTGCCAAGGAAGCTGATCACCTCCTATGCAGAGAAGAAATTTTCCAGTGATCTCTGAGCTAGTTGGTAACACAACCCAATTAAGTTTAGCATAGTCAGTGGAGGCCTGGAATATCTGCAGTTCCACGTCGATACTACTGTTTATGTTATTCCAATGCGCAGGGCCTAGTGGGAAACTAGGAACTACACTACATGGCGCCCAACGTTTGGTACGGCGATAAACTAACGCAAGACGGTAGAGTAACTCAGTCGTGCATATTTCACACAGACCCCTTTCTCCCGTAAATACTCCAATAGACGTCTGGAGTGGGTGAAAGGGTAAAATCCGCCCAACCTTAGTAGGAAGAGATTCCTATGTAAAGCTCTGGTTTATTCAACGTTGAAGGATACAGTGTTCCAAAATATTGTGCACCTAATCTTTGTCTCCTTGGAGACCTACTCTGCAAAGCCTGCATTTATAAAAAATGTCAGACAGTGAAGAAGAAAGGGAAGCAGCTAGGCTGGCATCCATACTAATAGAGGAGGACTCGAGTCTCCTACAGACTGACCCGGATGCTATTATCATCCCGGTCCACTTAAGAAGATCTATAACTTTAAAACTTATAGAAAACGGACTGACACCTCAAGGTGGTACAGTAATTTTCGTGATAGAGGCTCACGAATATCGGCAGACAGAGGTATTCTATTCATGGATAAACTTTCCAGCGGTAAACGCTAGAACAAAAGAGTTTCACTATTACAAAATAGAGAAACCTCCGGAAGAGTACGCTCCTTTCGAGGAGATTGAAATTCCACTTAAATTTCAAGAGCACCTGCTCTGGTTTAATGGCGCCCTAAAACATAATGATCACATAACTAGGCTCGGTCCACTAGGTAGACCAGGAGCCACGTGGCCGGTTCTAGCCAGCTACACACCACATCCTGACATTGTAAAAATGTCTAGAGAAGAGCTGTTAGTACAGCTAAACACACTAATTAAAATACATAGGCAATTAGTCCAATATGTAATGCGGACTGCAACAGTCCAACCAGCTGTTAATGTACCACAGCTGACCCCTCATCAGGGGAACACTAATAAAATTACACCACAGAACATACAGTCATGTCTTGGTAAAACACCCGTAAAACGGGAACAAATTCCTTTCTGGTTAGCACAGAAAATCACTCAAATAGAGGCAGTATTTCCTGATACTACCCCTATTGAGAAACACAGAATCTTGACCATCTGCCTTCCTATGGGAATCGCACCACACGTGGAGGACTGCGACACTTGGGGTACAGTCTTTGCTTCCATTTACACAAAAACACACGGTGTTCCGTCTATGGCGGTAGTACCAGAAGTGCTAAAACAGATTCAAAATGAATTCGGTCCAGAGCCCGCTTTAAATCTAGGTATGAAATTACTGAAAGACTTCAAGCAGGTCTCGGCTATATTATTAGCCAACATAAAAGGAGAAGCAGCATCTGTGGCGATCCGCCAGAAGTTGAAGGAAACAGATATAAAAGATCCCGTTGAGCTTGCCAAAATCATAGAAAAATGCTATGAAGAATTAGGTAGAGACAGCTTGGGTGGAAAACCGGTAAAGCCCCAACTGCTCGAAAATCCTGAAAAATTATTTATTAAAAATATTTTAAACACTCCTAAAAAAAGTTGGGATGGAAATAAACAATCCACTCCCAAGGAAAAAGTTTTCCAGTCCAGAGGAAGGTCTCCTCGACGGAGGGAAAGAACTCCGACTCAAGAACGCCAGTCTCCCCAGAGGGAGCCCTCTGAGAAAAGATATAACCTTAGAAATAGGGATAATATGAAAAAACCTGATAGATATCAAAGTATTGATACACGTCCCTCTCGATCTTTTCCACAGAATTCGGAAAGAAGAGGACGGTCAGACCCAGGAGAGCACACCAAGTCCAAAGACAAGGAACCTGCTCAAAATAAAAAATCTCAATTTCAGAAAAAGAAGGTAGCCAGTATTAGAGTAATCAACCATGCCGAGAATACTGAGGACACAGTTGAAAAACGGGGAGTGGGCATTGACAATGTTGGACAGTGCAGCAGAAATCAGTATAGCGCGCAAGATCTTGATGAGTCATCTGGAGACAGTGGACACGAATGAATACATTCAAGTTGAAACTGCCGACGCCAGACTTAGCGAGCCCCATAAAATATACGAAATAACATTGCGTATAGAGGGTGATAAGACTAGGAAGATTAAGGGTCTATTTTGGGATAAGCTCTCAAAAGGCTATGATATTCTGTTAGCTGAAAAAGATTGGCCCCCAGAGTTTGTCAGGGAGTGCCCTCGTGGCGAAGAAGTGATTATGCCTGCCTTCTCGAATCACATTCCGATTCACAAAAAATATACATATGCAAGGAAATGGGCAGTGGCCCAGGCACCTGCATTATATAAAAATCATGTAGGATGGGATGAGGACTCTCCTCCTCACAAAATCCAGTTAAAAAGTGAACCAACTGCCCAACGGCAGTATCCCATTAAGCAAGAAGCTAAAAAACAAGTCAGGGAGATTTTAGATCAACTTGAATACCAGGGGGTGATTGAAACATGCACCTCTCAAATGAACAATCCTTTGTTTCCTGTCTCCAAGCCAGACAATTCATATCGTCTAGTTTTGGACTACAGACACCTTAATACATGTTGCAAAACTTTTGCAGTACAAAACTCGGATAGTGCAGCCCTAATGAATAATATAGTTAGGAAAAAATATAAAACGACATTAGACATATCTAATGGCTTCTTTTGTCAAAACATTGCACCAGAAAGCAGATATTTGACCGCTTTCTCTGCATTTGGGTCACAGAAAAAATTCTGTCGACTCCCACAGGGGTTCAAGAACAGCCCAGGACTATTCTCAGCTAGGGTAACAGAGTTACTACAAATCTATGATGATGAGGCATTATCTTACGTAGATGATATCTATCTCACAGACGACGACTTGGATACTCACTTGAAAAGAGTGAACACCATCATACTTGGGTTCGCAGCAGAGGGTTACAAATTCAACTTTAAAAAGTCTTGAATTGCCCATCTGACAGTACTATTCTTAGGGTACGAATTATCAAGTGAAGGGAAAAGCCTAGCGGACAACTTCTTAGAGAAGTGCGCTGTACTCCAAGCTCCAAAAACGCTGAAGAATTTACAATCCATTCTAGGTTTTCTGAATTTCGGAAGAACTTACATTCTAAATTACGCAGAGAGGGTTAAACCTCTCTACGAACTAATAAAACCTGATTTTAAGCAAATCAATTGGACTCAAAAACACACAGAAATTTTGAGATCACTGCAAACAGACATGTTAGCAAAAACAAAATTAGATACACGTGACAACACGATCGATCTTGTAATCCGAGTCATCCCAGGAAGATGCGGATTCACGTACCTGACCTCTAATGAGGGAGAAAAGGTACCAATTTCAATTAAATCTCACTTGTACACACAAGCAGAAAAAACATTCAGTCACACAGAAAGAACTGTGAAAGCAGTCCAAATCGCATTAGCAAATGAACGAGAACTAGCACACGGCAAACGGATTAATATCCTTACAGCGGAATCCGCCTTCGAGGCGCTATTCAGCCCAGTAAACCTGCCGACAGTGTCACTGGATCCGAAATGGATACAGTGCATAGATTCTCTAGGAGCGGAAGATGTGAAATACTATTTCGCCCCGCAATTCGAAGAACTGAATGATTTAGAATATGAAGAAGAATATCCTCTGCCAATCGAAATTCTACCTCTCCCACAATACGCCTGTATAATCTATACAGATAGCTTTGTACAGCATTTCAACGTAGAAAGAAAATCCTACGATGCAGCATGTGCGATCATTAAAGGTCGTTGGCTGTGCGGTAAATTCAGACCGAAAGTAACAAAAACTGAATCTGTAAGAAACTGTTCGGTTCAGAGAACTGAAATCAGATCTTTAAAGATGGCGCTTGAAAATGCAGAACGTGAATTCCCGACACTTATCGTGTGCGATTCTCATTTTTGCGTCAACTCTTACAACAATAAACTGCAGAGTTTGATCGAAAACGACTACAAAGATGACACAGGTGCCACAATAAAGCATAAATTGCTCTGGAAACAGGTAGCTCTTTTACACAAAGAACTACAAAAGACTCACGTGATTCACGCACAGAGTCTTCGACGTGATGGCGTTCACGTTGCAGGGAATTCATTGGCTAATACAGCCACAGCGGAAGCAACTAAACCGGCTTCCGTAGCCACAAAAAAGCGTACAGATAAATACATAGACGGGGAAACCATGCTGGCAGTAAAAACGACCGTAAAAGGCGACTGTGCAGCACTACCCGTAAACTATCCACTCAATTATGCATACATAATCGATGCAAACTCCGTTCCTTTTGCTCGAATCCCTGGAGTGGGGGACAGAGTAATTCCAAACAGGAGCAGGAGGGGCTTCCTCTTACTGGAAGCACACGTGGGGTTGGGTCTGAGACACCAAACAATCAAAGCCTCTCTGAAAGAATTACAATCAGAGTACTGGTGGCCAGGAATGAGCATAGATATTCAATGTTTTGCTCAAAATTGTGAAGACTGCAACAGAGATCGCAGTAATGAACAGGCCAGTGTAGTTTCAGGATCCCTTCTAGACAGCATAAGGCGGTCTATCTGCGCAATCAAAGAAGAGAAGCGCGTCCCATTGTACACAGTTAAGGCTAAACACACTTAAAAAATGAGGCCTCCGGCGCTCGGCTGACGCTAGAACGGTTATAAAAGATTTGCGAGTCTTTATCGGCACATACGCAATTACCACGTTCCATTCTGACCAGGGTCCTGCTTTCAGCTCTCGAGCTTATAAGGAGGCCATAGCTAGCATGGGAATTGGGTTGCGGTATTCTTGTCCGTCATACCCCGGAAGGGAATAGTGTGGTAGAAAGAAAAAACCGGGACATAAAGCAATCTATAACAGCGAAGGTATTAGGTTCAGGCGCTGGGTGGGTCAAACATTTAATAAGTGTCCAGACTAGTCTTAACAACATGCCAGGAAATTCTCTAAAAGGTTTCAGCCCATACGAACTATTGTTCGGAATTAGAATGCGTGTTCAGGACCTCGATAGTCAGATGTCAGTGGTACAAGAAAAAACAACAGACTTTGACATCAAAGATCGTTTGGCTGTTTTACAGGAACTGAATGAAACAAGAAAATCCTTAAGCAACATAAAGTTAAAGCAACAGCCAGGTACCACTGACGAGGCACCACCAGCAACAGCCCCAGCAAGGCCTGTCTGGATTCCAAAGATTGGGGATCTAGTCAGAGAAAAGATCGCGGTTAAGAAGGAATTTGGGCCTTCTTACAGAAAAGCAGTACCTGTCTTAGCAGTCACCGGAACAAGATCAGTTGTACTACCGCCCCTTGCTGGTAAAAAGGAGAACAGAGTCGTGTCTATCGATCTGGTAAAACCACAAGCATGTGGCCTATAATCAACAGTAGGCCCAGTGGACTCCCAAGAAATAACAGAATACCCAAACTTGCAACAATCCAAGAGGTTCAAACTGAAAGACTAATCACATTCGATCAGCCTGCAGTGCACAATGAAGGACTATGCAATAATGCCATGGAACTCGTGCCTCTTGAGACACAGATTGAAACAGTTCGTCAAGAAACAACACCAGTCTACAATGATGTGGCATCAGAAAGTGCTACCGAGAGACAGATTGAAAGAACAATCCCATCAATTGACAGAACTGCCTCTGGTTATTTCATCAACTTCGACAACTTCTCTGAAGATCAAAATGAGCCCGAAGTGATGCCAGAAACAAAAAAGGATTCTAAAGAAAATACAACAGGACTCTTTCAACAAATCAAAGAATTGTATCTGGATTCACCGTTGATTGAGCATTGGATTATCTCAGGGGTATTCATACTCCTACTATGCCTAATTTTAGTTTTAATTTTAGGAAAGTTCATTACAATTGAATGGACACAGCAAGTCAGAACATCAACCTAGTCCTGAAACCACACAGATCATCCCACATGAAGAAAAGAGAACTGTCAACAGTAAATGTCACAGCAATTCCAATACCTGGTGGGGTAGTATGGGAGAAAACAGACTATGAGATCTATGGTCCGGTCGAAATCCTGAAGTATCCTCATCAACTGAAGGTTTCCTTAAGTGACTTTGTAACACCTAGTACATTCTCTGATGATTGGGACTTTAACAGTATTAATGACATGATGTCTGATTTAGTAATGTCAGCTAGATTCACAGATCATGATTATTTACAAGGTTCATCTAGTTATGAGCAGTTATTCTGTTACACCCACTATGGGGATCATTACCTGCATAAATCTGCACAGCCTAGAAATGTTTTTATGTATAATCAATGGGAACATTGTTCTACACCACCTAAAAGCAGTTCTAAAGCATTTTTTGAGAAATTCAAATACTTCTCAGGGTTCAACACTAGTGATGCAGAAACGTTTTATTACAAACTGTTAGATAAAACAGGAATGAAAACAATGCTGACAAATTCTAAATTGATATATTCAGAAGCATTTTATGACAAAATGATGACATTTGGTTTTGATTATTGAAAAAATAATATTGAAACGAAAACAATTTGGGGTACAAAAGATTGGCAGGTGCAAGGCATTGAAGCACTATTTAGAACCTGCATGATACCAGAACAAATGTTGTTTTTAAATGACACAATACACCAAACATCTTGTCTTGGCCTAGTTAAGATCAAAGACCTTAAAACACCGTCTATACCAAAGCCAATACCTGAGAATGCAACCACAGATATTGAGTTAGACGTGTCACAAATTTTACATTTTAACAGAACACATCCTGATTGGAAAAAGTGGTTAATCTGGCCTACAGACACAAATAGCTGTCAAGATAGATTCCTGAATAAAACACAGGGGTTAAAAATGACCAGATTAGACTCGAGATATTCCCAGAGACAACATCCAGGGATAATAACAACATACAGTGTAGGGAAACTCTGCCTTGAATGGCTAACTTCGTCCACACTGGCTGAAATTAAGCAACACTTGTCTTTACTAAAAGATGGTGCTGATTTGCGCGATTTCATTCTTGGACCACGCAAACAGCGTCAAAAGCGTTTCATAGCGACCAGCATCTATGCTGCTTACAACGAGGCTTGGAAAGTCAAACAAATTGAAACAGCTGAAAAAATACGAGAAATTGATCGTATTAATTTGGAGAAATCACTTTCTGTGGTAGACAATGGGTTAATGACTTATATATTCGTTGGACAATACTGTATCATCTTGCTTTGATGTGATAGACAGAGACTTGCTAATATTACAACATGGCCAGTCTCAATTACGTTCTATTATAGAATTAGGCTGGACGCTGCAAAATCTTCGTTCAGGCTATGTGCCTTGGCGTTTAATCAACACAACGTCATTATTTTCCAGTTTTAACCTTACTGATAAACAGATCAGTTTGGCACAGAAAGGAGCAGACTATACAATCCTGAGCATCGAAAAACTCGAGAGATTACCATTGACAATGTCAGAGAGTCCTGTCATTGAATGGATAATACACGGAATTATCACAATTCCGATATCAACTTTCCGATTTAAAAAGTGCCTTGAGTACATACCTGCTGGCCAGTATGAACAATTGGGTAAAGGATATGTAAAATCTGAATGGAAATTACCATACACTCATTCTTGCTACAGTGACAGCGACAAAAATGTATTTCTTAGTGGTGAGAACTGTAAACATTCACTAAGCGGTATACTTTTGTGTCAGGGTATTAATTTACACGGAGCATGTGATGGAAATTCTAACAACCTTTCATGCCACCAGCTAGTCACACCTGCAACTCAGATAGAGCCCTTCTTTATGCAACTTTCGAATGGGAGTTACATTCTTAGAACGGATCACAGATGTTGTGGCCTCCTGCCAGGGAAAAGTTATCTAGTGAAAGTAACATCCATGGTCAAATGCTGTATGCAAGCATTGTTTCCGAGTGGGCCTGCAGACACAGTGACTCCCATCTGGCCTCGTCTGAATCTCTATTCTATACGAATTGATACATTAAGCAAAATGAAATCTGTACTTTTACAGACAACAGTGCCTATAACGTCATCAAAAGAGACGTATGATCTTCTAGTTGCAAGGACAGCTACTGAAGTTCATGACCTTTTATCAACAAATTGCCCCGTGCATTTCGTAGAAATGTTGAGCCAACTCCTTAACATGTCTAGTGCCACAAGCATCCCAGGCATATTTAAGACAGTCTTTACGGGACTGCTAACACCCTTCCAGGCAATTTTGGGAATAGTTCTTAATTTTGTACACTCTGTTTTTGGCGGGATACCATTATTTTTGGGACTTGTAGCAGGGATTTTATTTTTGACCCTCCTGCTTCGTTATGGCAAGCCTCGGCTCAGACATAGCTCCCATGGGAATGGAAGAGACAATCCTAGCAATGCGCTACCGGGACAGGATAACTAACGTCCTTGGATTGGCCAGGCTGAGAGATCTAAACATGACCTGGTTCCTTTCATTCAGACCGATATGGCAAAATTGCATTTTACCTGTGCTACGGTGTATGCTTTGCGGCGATGAATGCGTGTTGGACATCTGTCTTTCACTTCCATCAGCAGTACCAATGGACGTCGATACTTTTCTCAGTCCAATAACGGCTCACGCATTGTGTTGTCCCCAGCGGCTACCAATCCTGATGACGGCATTCGTGGAGACTCCTGTACTACAACCAAGTGGTAACAGTGGAGCGAGTGACAAAAGCAACATCATCCAGGTACAACGTTCTGTGAGCATTGCTGATCCTGCCTTCGATGACAGCAATCATTCTCACACCTGCCAAGTTACAGCGCTATCTAATTTGGTTGAACTGTCACCTGATTTTGTAGACCAATTCTTTGAGAGCCTGTCTGATACGATGTTCTCACCCGTACAGAAACAATAACTTTTAAAAAAGCTTTCCGGCACACAGCGTTCCCATGAACTCTGACTTCGGCCTTCAGTTTTGATCAACAAAAACTGCAAAAAGCTTTGGAACTCTATTTTTCCCCGTTCAAGCAATAATTCTTTGAATTGGACAATTTTTCTAATATTGACCCTTTTTTTGGCACGAACAATTCTTTGCTTAACGTAAAAACTATTCTTAGAGAACAGAAGCTTCACACTTCTATTTCTAAACACATCTAGAGACATAACAACATTACACCAGCCTCTATCACATGTTATTACAATGCATTTATATGTGATGATTTATCTTGCCCTTCTTCTGTTAGAGATACTTCATGTGTAATTCTTTTTGCATAATCGTTCAATGATTTCATATGCAATAATTTTTTGAATGATTTCTATGCTTCAAAAACGTACAGTACCTAAATTTCATGTATTACAAGTACGCCTATTTCAAATGCATTTATGTATTTTGGGGTGGGCAATGTTACACATGCATCTAATTGCTTAGTTTTAGTAATTTTGATGGACATGAACCCGTGGAGTGGGTGTTGCGTGTTTATCTAGGTTCCTGATCGATACTGTGACCTTATGCCCCTATTCGGCTATAAATCCATTTATTCCCTATATTGGCATAACCGTTCAAGTGCGATTTTCAGAAAAGTCATCTCTGGCCTCACACGAACAGAGCCACATTCCAGCATAGTTCTCTGCCACTTCCTTTGCGACCAATTAGTGCAATGACAGAGCAGAAGTCACTATCTGATATTCCTAGATTAACACTCCGAGTTCTTCAACAAGATAAAAACTCAGCAAACCTGGAAATCCCCGCTTGCTGTGTTTTGATTAGTAATGGAACTCTAATGAGCAACTGATAACTATCACTTCCTAGTGACATCTTTAATTGACGTCTTATGTCCAGCAAACTTGCGTCAAACCCGGCACCTGTCAGGTATAAATATTACCAACGTTGCCTTAAGCAATGAGCTACTGTTGCTGTTGCCAGCTGCCTGCAAGACCCCGTGTTGGTGAAGCTAGCACCCTATCGCTGCAGCCTGCTGTCCCCTTGGTGGTGAAGCTACTGATACCATTATCGCTGCTAAAGCGCGAGCGATGGTGCAGTACGCTTAGGAGCTGAACAGCCGTCCCTCTGCGAAGACATCCAGCAGATTCCAGCTGCCCGCGGACGCTGTCCCCCCTCCTTCCTCGACGCGCTGAAGAAGAGCCGCTGCCTTTCTCCTGCAGAGAAATCCAGCTCCGGCGTTTCCGGTCTACCCTTGCGGGTGACTGGGATATCGAGAGTGACCCCTGAAGGAGATACCAAACCTCCATCATTCTATTCAGAGTTATGGTGTTGACTAAACCCTTAGACGAGAATTCTTGAAACAAACCTTGGCAAAACCAACTTAACTTAAAGCTACTTACTTACTCCCCGTCCACGTGTTAGGCTTAGGTCAGGCACACTGGGGTAGGCTTAGTTAGAAGCACCAGTTGAGTATGTTAGCCTAATGTATATATGAATGTATATATGTTTTATTACTTTTAAACCATTGTATGGCTAAGAAACCATATCAATGCTTTTACAGTTCTATTTCGCAATCCTTATCTTACTGTACGTACTTTTTATCATAACAATTCTTGCAATCGTGGCAATACATTTCTCTTGTACGAGAAGAAAGACTGTTCAATAAATGTTAACCCTTTATTGACAAACGCCCGTCTCTCTATTCTCTACATCTCGTGAAAGTAAACTGCACTAGACTGACTGAGTGAAATACATGTCTATTGTTTCACACGACCCTAGAGATTGACTCTTGATCTGAGGAGCAAAGTTGTCATGTTGCACGGTTGTTGGAAAACTGAATCCCTTCTTGTCTGTGCCATGGAAGCTGATCACCTCCTATGCTGAGAAGAAAATTTCCAGTGACCTCTGAGCTAGTTGGTAACACAACCCAATTAAGTTTAGCATAGTCAGTGGAGGCCTGGAATATCTGCAGTTCCACGTCGATACTACTGTTTATGTTATTCCAATGTGCAGGGCCTAGTGGGAAACTAGGAACTACACTACAATCCCTCTTGCTTTGTGATGTCCATCCCGGAAGAGGCCCATACAGCCCGTCTGGGTATATAGGTAGGCATCTCCAAAAGCAATTTTCCTATGTCTGGGAGACTGGTGTTGTGTAGTTTTGGAGGGATGTAAAGTGAGCATAGATTCAGTGTCCTACCCTCCCATTGCACTGATATCACCGCATATCTTCCCAGGGGATGTATCCATCTCCGCCCTAGGATCAGGTGTAGGGAGTTCCTGACAAGGATTCCCAGCCCCCTGGAGCCCGTGGTAAAGCCAGCGTGTGCATGTAGGGTGTATCCAAACCCTACAATGGTTCCCGAACAAATGTGTCTCCTGTAGGAGGACCACGTCAGGGGCATGCCAGCGAATGTATTGGAGCACCACTGTGCGTTTAATCTTATTTTGCAGGCCGTTAACATTCCAGGATATCACATTAATGTGTTGTGACTGTGACATTGCGGTTCCTGTCATTTAATCCGTCAAGTGTAAGGGTAGGCCGCCACCCCTCCCTGCCTCCCAACTCCCACCCTAGCTGATAGTGCTCTCGGAGCATGAACAAATACACAATAAGTACCAAAAATGTAGAACTTAAACAGAAGCCCTTCCCCCCCCAACCTCCCTCACCATCCCCCCTCCCTGCTACCCTGCAACGCTGACCAACAGAGCCAGACATCCCCAACAAACAGAGCGCCTGTAGCCCTAGTAACAAAAAACTCAGGGGGTGAGTGGAACCACCAAGTCCAACATCCGAGGCCCATACCCGACCCCTTATTTCCATGTTTTAGCTACTTCACCATGTGCCGCGGCCTAGGGCAGTGTCCGGAGGAGAGAAGCACAACATTGACGCCCAATCAGGACCCTTTCCCCTACGGCGTGTCTGGGAGTACGATCAGTTATGTCCAGTGCCATCATATCTCCCTCCCGGGAACTACCCAGCAAACAAGTGACCACCCTCTGGGCACCGTCCCAGATTGACCAAACCCAAAATCATCGGGTACATTATGTGTCCATGGATGGCGAGCAGTTTGTGATGGCAGTCTCTGCCCTTTCACCCCATGTCCGGCGATGCCGAGAGACTGCGGGTTCTGCTCCTTCCTGCCGATTGTGGGCTCTCCTGTCGTCGTCGCTCACCTCCCACGGATCCCACGTACGAGGCCGGAGACTGGGGCACCGCACTCCTCCAGCTGCCCTCGAGTGTCCATGCTCCTAGAGCCACGCATGCACCTCCTCCGGGGCTGTGAAGAAAAAGGATTTCCCACCTGCCAGGATCTTGAGCCGTGCCGCGAAGAACTTCATGTACTTGATTCCACGCTCTCGGAGCACCTTCTTGACGCCATCGAACGATAGGCGCTCCTGCTGAACTTCAAGCGTGAAGTCAGGGAAGAACCTGATAGTGGGATTTTCAATGCGTAGGTCTCCATGTTGGCGGGCGGCCTGTAAGATTGCGTCCCTGTCTCTATAATTTAAGATCCGCGCAATGATTGTGCAAGGTGGGGCCCCCGGGCGCGGCGGCGGGATTGGCGCCTTGTGCGCTCTCTCAATAACAAAGAATTTAGACAATCTTTTGGGTTGTAGACGGTTTAAGATGAGATCTCCCAGGAAGAGGTCCACACTGGCCCCCTCCATTTTCTCTGGTACGCCCATCACTCGTAGGATATTCTTTCGGATCCTCCCTTCCTGGTCCTCCAGGCAGGCCGCCATCTGCCTCTGTTTGTGCGTGAGCTGCTGGACCTGTTGCTGCAACGTTTTGGTAGCACCGCGTATCTCTACAATGTCCGCTGCATTTTGCGTGGCCTTTTCTGAGGTTTTGTTCAGGTATGTCCGTTGGAGCGTCAGTTCAATAGACATTTTGTCTATTTTGGATTCCAGTGTAGTGCCTAGGGATTGGATGGCCTGCATTATGGAGGACAAGGAAGGCTCACCGTGCTCCCCTGGGTTCCCCGGGTGGGTTGCGGCACCCCCCCGCTCCGCCGTGTAGTTGTCCATAGTAATTGACTGCGACACCATGGACTTCTTATTTCTCCGCCGATGGTACTGACCGCTGGTCGCTTGGCCCGCCACAGTCTGTCTTCGCTCAGCTGTGGCTGAGATAGTCTCGGTCAGGTCTTCCCCAGGTGGGGTATTCACAAGCGTGGTAGGCGTCTGCGCGACGTCAGGGTTGTCCACCAGGTATCATGCGCCCCTCCACACTGAGCCGGGCGGTCCTGTCCACTGTGTCACCGCAGCTGCCCCTGAGCCCCTGTCGCCGTCCAGGGATCGCGGTCCTCACCACTGCAGGGCACGCTGCCTCGCTTGCATCACAGCTCCGGCTAGCCCAGACCTCATGCACCCTTCGGGGTCCGGCCCACGTCTCGCTGTTAAAGTCAGCCTGATACTCGTCTCTGGTGGCACTCCGGGGGTGGGGGGGGCAGGGGAAGACATCTATTCAATTAGCACCAGGGCCCTCCGTCGCACTCAGGTTTCACCGCTGCCTAGCACTCCATGCATCCGCTTAAGCGAGCGCCGCCACCAGCCTGCTGCCCACTCGAGGTCGGTGCTTCACTTATGACCTCCAGAGTCCTAGGCCCCACAAGGCCCGTTTTTGCTGAGCTCCCGTACTCGACTTCCCGGAGTCAGATCGGGCCAGAACAACCACCGATCTGCACCGGAGCACTGCGGCCAGCGGGTGCTGTCGGTGGAATCGGTACTGTAGCAGGATAAAAGACGGATTTTGGGGGGTTTCAGTCTGGCCTCAGGAGCGCCGTGAAATTATGCGGCCATCTTGGTCGCTGCCAAGCCACGCCCCATGAGAATGTGCTTGTTTTAAGTAGAGAGCGACTGCCGGCTTTTTCATTTCATGCAGCTGTCTTTTTGAGACTTAAGGTCTGACCAGAGTTGTCAGGATGGACAAGTGGGATGTATTTTCCACTGCGGTGTAGCACGAATCCTACGTGTGCCGTATTTCTGACCCGGAAGCTAAAGTCTCAGTATGTGACGACAGTGGTGTCAATGTGCAACCTACTGTGGTGCTAGTCATAACGGGGTGGCATTAATGTGTGCACAGTGCCGGCAGCTATCTTAAAGTGGGCACTCAAGTATTGAGGGACCTATTCACAAGCTGAGGCACAATTCATATCGTCAACATACTTTTCAACAGACTGGTTACAATTAGTATGTGTATTTCAGGTTTATACAATAGCTCAACGGGGTGAGTCCCCTTTTACTTCAAGATTGTAAAATAAATTTTACTTTGTAATGAGAGGAAGTGTATGGCTCTATAGAGTTGTAAGGGTATAGCGGGAGATGTGTACCTGATATAAAGACAGAATTCAGGGTCAAGCCATTGTATCTATACTACTATTATAAAGAGAGAACTGTGCTCTTTGAGCCAGGTAAACTCGAAAAGTACACCACCAACCAAAACACCCAAGACATCTTTGAAAACCTCAGGGCAAGCAGAAGGACATAGGCTATTAAAAAAAAATATATACGTTGCTTAAAAAATTTCGAAATAAAAATAAAGTAGTACCTTGCAAGTAGCCCCGGCCGCGACGTCTGCGTGATGACATCATTTGCGTTTGCGCTCCCTGGCAACACTTCCGGAAATGGTGCAGAAGATCGCGACCTGCTTTGAGGATCGCGACCTGCTTGCTGCTGGGCGAAGTGGCGGCCTGTGCGGGCGGGGCGCCTGGAGAGTGGCGGCCTGTGCGGGCGGGGCGCCTGGAGAGTGGCGGCCTGTGTGGGCGGGGCGCCTGGAGAGTGGCGGCCTGTGCGGGCGGGGCGCCTGGAGAGTGCCGGCCTGTACGGGCGGGGCGCCTGGAGCGGGACCGGCGGCTAAGGTAAGGATCAGGCTCTCCGGGACACGGGCTGGACGGGGCCGGGACGGGAGGGGGCCAGGCCGGGCCGGGACGGGAGGGGGCGGGAGGGGGCCGGGGGCAGAAGTGCACGCAAGCCTCAAATGCTGCCCCCAGCCCCTTTCTGCCCCAGGCAACGCTGGGGCGGGCTGCTAGTATATTTATATATAGATTAAAAATAAAATTGATAGAGGCTTGTAGAGTGGCTCCTAAAGCAGTCACCTCCTGCAGTTTTTTAGAGGATTAGTCTGGGTAGACTATTCAAATGTAGTGGTCAGTCATTGCTGGGAAGTGTAGGGAAGAATTTTAGCGCACAGATAGGTTTTCAATATCCATGATATCCGCTGGAAAGTGTGAGGTTTTGTTGTTCACTTAATCAAATTCATTCCAAGGAATATCATCATGTAATCCGGCTACATTCGTGGAAAGAAGCAATATCCACAGTTGCTCTCTCAGAAAGAATGATCTTTGGTTCCATTTATTATTTACATCCAAGATGGTCCACCTCAAGTCATCAGCAGTGTGATCTTTGTCTATGAAATAGGAACTCATTTTCGTGGCAGTCATATTATAGCGAACCGTGCCCCGATGTTCAGTAATTGGTAGTTTTATAGGTCTGGTAGTCATGCCGATATAGTGAAGGTGGTACGGCCACTGGGTCAGATAAACACAATTCTTTGTATTACAATTTGTATGTGTCTTTTTGGATCCAAACTTGTGTGTTGTCCAGGCGTATCTCCTTAGTTTGGTCCGTAAATTTACTTATGCCACACTGTTGACATGGCAAATGTCTGGACACAGGGGTTAGATCCCATAATGTATTTTGTTCCTGTTTAGATCTTCCACGTGGTCTTGTATGTACCAGTTGGTCATGAAGGATTCTCGTTTGTTTGAATGCAGAGCGAGGTCTTGGTATATCCATAGTACCAGATTGAAGAATGCACAAGTGTTTACATATGACTTTCTTAATATGATTGGAATTTGGGATAAAGGTTTTGACACATGTGATAGTGTCCTCCTTCTGTCTGGTTCTGGGCTCCAGTAGAGCTTACCTATGGTTATTTCTTGCCCTCTTCCATGCTCTTTTGATGACCAATGGGGGGTAATTATGGGCCTCCAAATTCCTACTCTTACTGCTGAACGGAGCATTTGAAATTTGGCTGGAACCTACATCTTGGTTCACAGATTGTTCTTTTTGTGATTTGGTGTACATTTGTGCAGTAGTTTCTGAGAAATTAAAGTTTGAAAATATTCGTATATCTGGACGTTTGCGTCAGCCAGAGGCTTGCGAGTGTACTGTGAACGCGCACATTAAAGAATGGAGCCCTGTGATTGAGAGGCCTTTTCTCTCATCAGCCTTCTTTTTTTTATTCAGTTTTTTTGAGTTTTATATAGCACAAACTAGACCCAAAGGTATCAGAGCGCTTTACATAAGCCCAGTTATGCTACAGATGTACAAATTCATTATGGGGAGATTAATTGATTTGCCCAGAATTACAGGATGTTGAGAGTCCCTGCCGAGACTTAAACCCAGTTCTCCAGCTTTGAGGTTGACCGCCCTAGCCATTAGGCCACATTCTCTTGCTCCCACTGAAGCGAGAGACTCTCGCAAGTCCTGTGAGAGCAAGCGCTCTGATTGGCTGGTTGTTGGAGGTTTAGAAATGAAATGGCCGCCATTACTGTTTACTGTGAAAAACTTTAGGTGTTGGGAGAAAAAACTAAACAGCTAGATAAAGGGCAGGAGAAAGTTATCTTTCTATTAAGAGGAGGGTTGTAAGGCATAAGTACTGTGATGAAAAAATGTAAACATTAATTTTTATGTTTTGCACTCTTGCGGGCCTCTTGTGGGATCGTGAAAAGTATAAAGGAGTAGACGATCTCTGAAATCACTCTACTACGAACTGAACGAAACAGTCTTACTGGAGATGCCATTTGTTTATCAAAGCCTACTATTCACACCCATCACCTTGGAAAGATATCAGAGCGGAGAGGGCACTCTCTCCCCACACTCTAATATGTACGGCATTCACCTTGTCAAGAGACTACTATGCACAACTGCCACCTGGGGGAGAGGTCCCTGCGGAGCGGCCAGTCCCTCCCCACCTCATATTACTCATGCCTTCCACCCTGGGGAGAGGTTTTAGTGGTGAAGCCACTCCCACCTCACTCCCTATTTTGCACTCCTATCCCGATGGGGAGAGGTCTCAGCAAGAGGTCAGTTCCTCCCCACATTCAACTGTGCACACTCATCATTCAAGTCAGAGTTTTCAGCAGAGAGGCCAGTCCTACTACACACATCTGTCACCCTGGGGAGACATGTCAGCAAAGGGGCCAGTCTGTCCCTACAGCCTACTACTCACATCTGTCACCTTGGGGAAAGGTCTCAGCGAAGAGGGCAGAGGTCTCAGAGGTCCTTCCCTCCTCACATTTCACTATACAAACCTGTAATCCAACACAGAGGTCTGGACAGCCAGCCTAGCAAATTATATCTCACCATTCCTATTAGACTACAAAAACTTTACACTCCTAGGGGACCTAAATTTGCATCTTGAGGACCCCTTTAATTTGGCGTGTTGCAGTCTACTAGATGACCTAAACGCCTTAAATCTATCACTCCTCAACTCCGGTCCCACGCGCAAGGCAGGACACTTACTAGACCCCATAATCTCAAATCTCCCAGAATTAAAATGGACTCTAACCAGCCCTATTGCTGGTCAGATCATTACCTTATCAGTTTTCGCCTACTCTGTACTCCCCCCCCCCCCAGGAATACCACCCGGTCCTTAAACCCCATGAGAAACTGGAAACGATTAGACATCAATAAACTGAACCAAGCGCTAACTACTAGCATACCTCACCAGGACCAAAATGTGGAAAATTTTGCTGTAGCCACAAATCAGTGGCTGGCTTCCGCTGTCAATCAATGCCTTCCCCTACAAAAATATTTACAACAAGGGGTGGTGAGGGACAGAGTCTCTGAATTAAGCAGAAAGCTCTCACCCAGTCAAGAGATCAGCCAGGTTCTGAGCTGGGATGGGGCAGTGAGATAAATAACGGTGATGGATCAAGCCCTGATCTTTGGACTGGGTAAGAGTGGTCTGCTTAATTCAGACACTCTGTTCATCACCACCCCCTTTTCTGTATCGTTTTTGGCCACTATAGGTGTGGCAGGGTATACTCAGACATGAGTCCCTTTCTCACTGCTCCATCAGGATTCAAGCAAGCCGGGCCGAAGAGGCTGAAATGCCAGAAACCGGTCCCCGGTAGCTTGTCTCCTTTCTGGTGAAGAATTGGCTTGGTAGTTTGGTCTGCCCTGTTCCCATGATGCACTGGGCCAGGGACAGACTAATTTGCATATAGCCAGGTTCTGAGCTGGGATGGGGCAGTGAGATAAATAACGGTGATGGATCAAGCCCTGATCTTTGGACTGGGTAAGAGTGGTCTGCTTAATTCAGACACTCTGTTCATCACCACCCCCTTTTCTGTATCGTTCCCCTACAAAAGGCAAATAAAAACTTCCACCACCCCCCGGCCCCATGGTTCAATGAACTTCTCAAAGAAGAAAAATCCAAGTGTAAAGCACTTGAAAGAAAATGGCGCAAAGATTACGACCCGGTAAAAAAGATCTCTTACAATAAGGCGAGAAATGCCTACCACTCCTCTTGCACCAAAGCACGTGCCCTATATGTGGCAAACTCCATCAACAATGCTTCAAACAAAGCCAGGACTCTATTTAACACAGTAAAGGACCTAGCTGGGGCCCAAACAGCTGCTGCTGCCCACCCCCTAACTAAAAAACAATGTCAGGACCTTGCGACATTTTTTAATGACAAAATTGAAAATATAATCACAAATATCGCGTCCAGGCCCCTTTGCATTTGTTCACGCCAGGACCTGCCCATGGCCCCTGACAAAATAAACACCTTGGACAACTGGCCCCTAATGACTAGGGACTCTTTACAAACCTCCCTAAAATCCATCACATCAGGCTCCCCTTGCGACCCTCTCCCTGTGAGTGTCTTAAAAAAGCTCGAACCTACCCCCCTGACTGCCATAACAGACATTTTAAATGCTTCCCTTCAAACCTCCACCGCCCCATCTAGCTGGAAGCACGCAGTGGTGACCCCACAGTTCTCTCTAATTATCGACCTATCTCTCTGCTCCCTGCCTTTTCCAAGCTAATGGAAAGGCACATTCACTCCGCCCTCACCTCTTTCTCGGAAGACAACAATCTCCTTCACCCCTCACAGTCAGGCTTCAGAGCAGGCTACTCCACGGAGACTGCCCTATTGGGTGTGACAGAAAAAATTCGACAACTCCTGGATGGAGGTCAAACGGTCGCACTCATTCTTTTAGATCTGAGTGCGGCGTTTGACACCATATCACACAAAACTCTTCTGTCTACCCTAGAGAAAAACGGCATTCGTAACGACGCCTTACAATGGATCAAGTCCTTTCTATCCGGAAGAACTTTCCGGATCAAATCCAACATCGCTACTTCAGACATCTTTCCCTTGCCACATGGAGTTCCACAAGGCTCCATCCTAAGCCCACTGTTTTTTAATCTTTACCTCAGACCACTGGCAGACCTGGCCGACCGCGTAGGCCTGACCTTAATGACCTACGCTGACGACTCCCAAATTATCTTTTCCCTATCCGAATCAAACCCGTTAGCCCCCTCCCTACTGAAATACGGTCTCCAAGAGATTTTCAACTGGATGACCACCAACCAGTTGAAACTAAATGGAGACAAAACGGAGGTTCTTCTACTGGGAAGAAACAAGGAACTGTGGACCCCCTTTCACTGGCCGCCTGAGCTGGGTAACATTCCCCCGCCAGCCTCTCAGGAAAGAAACCTAGGGGTTATTCTGGACAATACCCTTTCTATGAAACAGCAGGCAAATAAAGTCGCGGGACTGTTTCACCATAATTAAATGGTTGAAAAAAATAATTTGGATGCTGCCCCAAGACACGCAAAAAACCGTAGTCAACGCTTTAATAACTTCACGTATTGACTACGGAAATGCTCTCTACCTTGGTTCCAACTTAGCAGTAATCAAGCGACTTCAACTAATTCAAAACGCTGCTGCAAGACTCTTGTGTAGGATTAAAAAGTCTGAAAGCGTTTCAAAACACCTGAACAAATTACACTGGCTCAGGGTTGAACATCGGATAAACTTTAAAACATTGAGCTACATGTTTAAGATTAAAAACAAAACGGCACCCTCCTACCTACAATCCTTAGCCTCTCCCTACATGCCAAAAAGAAGTCTTCGCTCTCAAACGGCCTCGAATTTTGCCGTCCCCAGATTCAAATTACAAAGATCTGGAGGGAAATCCTTTTCTGTTAGAGGACCGATGCTATGGAACTCACTCCCCCTTCATATCCGGAAAGAGGACAGCTATATTAAATTCCGGAAACACATAAAAACCTGGCTGTTTCAGAAACAATTGTGCTAAACTATTGACCCAGTATTTTCCTTTAACCATCTATATATGTCATAGGCGCCGGGAAACCCTTGTTGGGTAGCTGAGCGCCATACAAATACATAAAATAAATAAAATAAATAAATAAATCAGAGGGTCTGGTTCCTCCCCATATTCTACTATAGACACCCGTCACTCAAGGGAGAGGACTGAGCAGAGAGGGCAGTCCTTCCTCACATTCTACTGTGCAAAATCATAACCAAAAGAGAGAGGTCTCAGCAGAGAGGTCAGTCACTGCCTTTTCCCTGCTATGGACACCCGTCATCCAAGATAGAGGTTTCCCCACACCCTACTATGCATACCCGTAATCCTACAGAGAGGTCTCAGCAGAGAGGCCAGTCTCTTCCCACATTCTACTACACACATTTGTCATATAAGTGTAGGGTCTGAAAGGAGAGGCCAGGGAGAGACCAGTACCTCCCTGAAGTTTACTAAGCACACCTGTTGCCTGGAGGAGAAGTGCCAGTAGAGAGGCAAGTCCCTTCCCACATCCTGCTACACGCCCATGTCACCCTGGGGAGAGGTATCAGTGGAGAGGGCAAACCTTCCACACACCCAACAAGGCACATACGTCCCCATGGGGAGAGGTCTCAGTGAGAGGTCAGTCCCACCCCACAGCCTAGAACGCACATCCTTCCAAGAGAGAGGTCTCAACTATGAGGCCAGTCTTTCCCTACACCCTATTACACACACCAATCATCCGAGAGAGAGGTCTGAGTGGAGAGGCCACTCCCTCCCCACACCCGGCTATGCACACCCATTATCCAAGAGAGAGGCTTTAGCGGACCATGTTGGCTTTACGTATGGTAATAAAATATTACTTTACATTAAAAAACTTAGCAATTCACTGAAATAAAATCAAAGTTAAAGTAATGTTACAGTTAAGTTAGTTAAAAAGATCTGTTTTTGTTTTTAAAAATATATATATATAATAACTCTGTTTTTGTTGAAAAAAATACATATATATTCAATGAAATATATATATTCTCCATAGAAAATGCCCAGCTTCTCCAATGGTCTATCGAGAGAGAGGGAAAGCCACACTCAAAGTGGGATATGCTTCAGTAATTTCTTGAATCCTTCACGGGATTCAAGACAAGTAAGAAGATTAGCATTACTCCTACTGGATCCAATTCACGAGTTAGTGCAAACTTGACAGGTATTGATCTTTCATCTTCTTTATGTTCAAACTCCAGGGAGAGTACCTGCCATCTATTGATCATGGAGAGCTTAATGCTTTTGCCATCTGCAATCAAGA
This sequence comes from Lissotriton vulgaris, assembly GCF_964263255.1. Classification (NCBI taxonomy): domain Eukaryota; kingdom Metazoa; phylum Chordata; class Amphibia; order Caudata; family Salamandridae; genus Lissotriton; species Lissotriton vulgaris. The sequence continues at coordinate 45,395 of NW_028246849.1, forward strand.
GTCATAGTCAAGATGCCCATAATCGTCACTTAGCTTGACTGAACAGGAGTATACTATCTAATGCAAGTACAAGAGGGAGATGCGTGGTAGACTACCTTTTGTACATAATAGGTCACTTTGAGTACCTCATCATGCCCTGTGGGGTCTGCAGCACGCACCCTATCAGCTTTTAATATTTTGTTGATTAACTCGTTTGAGATTAATTAGATGCAAATATGATGATATATCTGAGTGCTTTACTACTTTTTTCAGGTTCATTGGCATAACATGGAATTCATGTACAAAAGTACTTGCTGGACTAAGAAAATACTCCTTTGGTGTCAAAGCAGAGAAATCCCTTTTAGAGGAGCCAAACATTACCTTTTTAAGCTTTCAAATATCTGAAGAGGATATCACCATTGATCCTTTAAATGGAAAGAAGGAAATAAAGTGGCTGTCTCCCTAACTCGTTAAAGAAGTCCAAAGGTTTGTTTGTTTTGCCAACGTTTGAAACTTCTTAGATAATGAATACAAGACTTTCAAACCATCATCCACTCTATCATCCATATAACTAGGATATGCCATCCATTTTCTTGGCAGGAGGAACAAGAGCAGGAATTCCCCAAACTGAAAACAGAATTCACATCAGATCAATTATTGAAAACATCCAGATGGTTTGCTGCTTTTTGTGATAGCAACAGGTACTTTTTCTTTCTCCAGCGTAAGTATCTCCACAGGGTATATCTTATATGCTGTAGCCTGTTGAGGATGGGGGTGATTGCTTCCCCAAACTGCTTCCTATGTAGCGATGCAGAAGAAACGTTCATACACACGGTGTGGGGATGTCCTGCCTTGGATCCTTTTTGGCATGGGGTGATTTCCTGCCTATGTTGGGTTCTCCGCTGGACCATTCTGATGGACCCTAACCTTACACTCATGCACCTTAACGACACATTGGGTGGTAACTGTTATAAACTGATGCTGCTTTTCCTGGGATTGACCCTGGCCATTTGGGACATAGTGAGGGAGTGGAAGGCCATGGGCCTGCCTTCCTTGGCGGTGTTGAGAAAGGGGATTAACCATTGCATGGCCATGGCCTTGGAGGTAGCGATGAATGAGGCATGGGGCTACCTGCGGAAACACACTAAGGTGTGGCAGGCATGGGCATTGTTTTGGAGCCTGTCCACCCTATGTGAAAAGTATTGGGTGACAAAATTTGGACTTTTATAGGATGAGGCATGATTGGAAGGGCCTGGGGTGCTTGATCTTCTATTCAGAGATGCTGCTTTTATTGAGCATTTGTGGGTGGTGGTTTAGACGTACCCATGCAGGGATTTTCCCATGTTTGTGTTCCTTGTGTTTTTGCATCCACGGTCTATGTTCTTGTCTCAAAACCAATAAAATCTGTTTAAAGAAATTTGAATGAGAAAATAGTGAGGCACATGGAAAATTGAATAATTATGTCTTAGATAACTGCCTCATACAGCATCGTAGAATTAAATCCAGGGATGGTGAATTCTCAAAACATGCTAATTCCTTCCATACCAATGCATTGTCATTATATGTGAGGCAAGATGGCGGCCGCTTAGTGAGGCAAGATGGCGGCCGCTTAGTTGCGGCTGTAGCAGCGGAGCAGTGCGGACGCTTGGTTGGGAGCTCCAGCGCGTGAGATTTGGCCAGGATGCCAAGCGTGTAGCCTTATGGTGTTCAAATGTACATTTAAATCCTGCGGATTTCTGGTGAAAGCCTCTCTCGACAAACGACAAACGGCAACAAACGGCAACAAAGAATGATAGACGTGCAGCCGGTATTCTCCGCTTTCTCCTGTCGCGGCTCTGCAAATCGGCTGTTACGGGATCTAGCGGGGGTGTGGACTTACTTTCAGCCCAGGTGGAGACGACAAGCTTCGTTCAGAGGGCGGGTCAACTTTCAACGTGCCTGCTGTGATCAGTGGAGTCCCGGTGGTGTTTCGCGTGCCGGCGAAGAGCAGAATCAGTGCAGCTTGCCGGGGCTCAGTATCCCCGTGTGGCGGAAAACATCCTGCAATATGGCCCCGAAGGTGAACGCTGCAAGTAAAGCTGCACAGGGACGGAGGAAGCTGCGTGAGGAAACGCTTACCGATGACATACCGGAATCTGAGATAACACGCACACCTCCGGCTGAGGAGCGTGTTAGGAGAAGACAACAGCAACAGCAGACTGGCACCCGGACTAGACCCCACGCCAACCTCAATTGCGGAAATGTTTGCAAAGTCCAGTAAGGAGAAGGGGGTCGGGGGGAGGCAACGGCGGTTAGCTGCACTCCCGAGAAGGAAACAGACACGAGTCTAGCTACTGCTGGATCTATTGGAGGTGATGAACCCACCACAGGTGATAATGGAGTAACTCTGAGTACGGCGGACAATGTAGACAAATCGAACATAACACCTAATATTTCCGTAAAAGAGCCCCTACCAATGAATGACTCACAGGAATTGGAGATTAAGTCAGCGGTCTCTCCTATGCAGGGGGTGAGCGTAGGAGATGAAGAACAGGGCAAGTGTAATCATGCTGAAGCTCAGTGTGACAAGAATAACAAAGACTTGCCTACAAGTGGTGAAGGGACCGTGGACGGTGTAGGGGAAGGTAAAGAAGGTAAAGAAAATGCTTCAAGCGAGGCCTTTTTTTTCAGAATCGGATGGACAAGAATGGTCTGAGGAGCAAGATGAGGCATGCTCCTCATATTTGGATTCAGGAAGCGATCCTGAGATAGATCAACCGGCCACTGCCATGAAAGCACCTGGAGTATTAAATAACAGTCCGCAGGCCGCACGACAGGAGTTAAGTTGGGATTTTCCCTCTGATCACCCTCCTCATGACAACATGGATAATGAACACACCCAGATATGGCTGTTAGAATCTATACACCAGGAAATTATAGCTCACTGAGAAGAAACCCGCAGAGATAACCAGAAGGCTCACTCTGCAATGAAAAAGATGCAAGGTGTGGTGCGGAAACTGTCAAAGGCATGCTCTAATACCAATGATAGGGTGGCAAACCTTGAAGATCGGATAGTAGCGGCGGAATCCGATGTGGCAGTGGCTGTATCTAATACCAAACTACAAAATGCGCAATTGGTGGACATTCAATGGAAACTTGAAGAGATGGAAAATCGACAGCACAGGAATAACCTGCGAATTTTGGGAATTCCGGAAGGGGTCGAAGGGTCCGATATCAGAGCTTTTGTGATAAAATTATTTGGACAGGCATTCCCTGAATTAAATGACTGGAACTGGCCTACTGAAATTCAGAGAGTCCACCGCACACCGCATAATCTGAGGAGAGGCGCTAAAGAAGGAGATTTACCAAGAGCCATTTTGATCTACTTTGGGAATTTTATAATAAGACAAGCCGTATTTGACAAAGCAAGGCCTAATGCAAAGCGTAATGTGGAAGGGATCTCGTTTTTTGTAAGGCCAGACTTTTGCCACACAAGAGTGGAGAGACGTTGGCGGCTGAGAAGCATGATTAAACAATTTCAGGATCAAAATATGCAGGCATACCTGGTTAATCCGGCTCAACTAAAAATTATTCATAATGGGAAGACTCTGTTCTTCTCTTCGGAGATTAAAGCAAAAGGATTTTTAGACTCAACTGGGGCTACAAGTTAGAAATGTATTGAAGTCTAGTATAACTTTGTCCTCACTGCTCACACTGCATTCCATCATACACTCAGCTAGGACTGAGTGCCTCGCAGAACAGGAAGGGTAGGGGGGGTTGAGGGGTCACTTGAAGGGAGGGGTGCACGGTGTAGGTGTAGGTGGGGGTTGGGGGGAGGGACGAGGGAGAAAGGGAGAAAACGGAGAGTGGCGCAGGATAAGACAATATGTATGTTTGCTGTTAATCAGAAGAATTATGGACTCAGTATCTGGTATTACTGACCAATTGAACTTTGGAAAGCAAAACTGCTGGTTGTGGTTATTTAAGTTGATTATGGACTTACTTATTGGAACTTTACCTCAAATAAATGGCAAATGTTAGGATTTGTACTATAAATGTGCAGGGTATGAATGACTGGAAAAAGAGGCAGAGGCTGGCCTACTTGGTAAAACATGAGAATATTGACATCCTGTGTATACAGGAGACACACCTTCCGTGGGCTAAGCGTAATTTGCTCTGTCTCAATGGCTTTGAGTTAGTTGCTTGTTCAACTCAGACCTCCACAATTCGGGGAGTAGCAATTTTGATTCGAACATCTCTGGGGAAGGCAAAAAAAGTAATGGCGGATGGTAAAGGTTGGTGGGTAATAGCAGAACTGGAATTGGGTGTTACACTTTGTGTAATTGAGGGATCAGATCAGGATGACCTTGAGATATTTGACTTTTTGGAAGCAGAATTAGTTGGATGGCCCACCCCGTTAATAATTACCGGCAATTTCAATATCTCGGCAGATTGGGGTACTCTTAACACCATATGTTGGACGGAAACCTAGGGTTTATCGCTCAGTTGAAGCTTTCATAAACCCTCATGGATTACAGGATATATGGTTAGCTAAACAACCACAACATCCGGGGTATATATACTTCTCTAATCCGGCCCAGAAACATACAAAACTAGATTATGTCCTTATTTCCTCTTCATAGTTATCAAAAGTAAATATCATGAAGCTCCCGAAGCTAATCTCGGGCCACAATCCATTAATAATAACATACGAGGTGGACTGTCTGAAAAGAAAAAGAAACCCCTGGTCTTTTGAAAAAAAATTACTAACGGATAAAAGATTTACTGACCATCTTAAAAAATGGGTAACAGAGTTCTTTGATAATAATAGGTACAGTGCTTCCCGGAATATAGTGTGGGATACATTTAAGGCTGCTCTAAGGGGGGAAACAATAAGCTGCTCTGCAAGACTTAGAAAAAAGGATCGAGAACAAGTTGATAATTTAATGTTGAAACTAGGGAGAGCAGAAGAGCAACATGTGAAGGATATTGCGATGGGGAAAGACAGTTCTGAGAGTTTAAAAGTATTAACGGTTGTGAAATCTGACTTACAGAAGGAAATAACGCAGAAGGCTATTAGGGAGTTTCAATCATCAAGAGCCAAGAGATATGAGACAGGGGAACAGGCAGATAGGGCTTTAGCCCTCCGGCTAAGGCAAGCGTAGGCAAAGACTACTATCACTCACATTGAAGATGCCGGCGCAGAGTATACGGAGGAGAATGATATTCGTAGAGTATTTGAACACTTTTATCAAAGGTTGTACAAATTTGAAAAGCCCGAAAGCAATGAAGGGGGAAAAATTTGTGACAGAGGCCCCAAATTAGATAGAATATGTAAGGAGGATCTAGATAAGGATATTACAATGAATGAGGTCCTTGCTGCGCTTCGGGGGTTAGCTTCTGGGAAGGCTTCTGGACCAGACGGCATACCTCTGGAAGTTTACAAAACAATAGAGGACGAGATTTCCCCTTTATTGCTGGATTTGTTTAATGGGATTTTTTATTCTGGTGTGGTTCCTCTGTCTTGGAGAGAAACGGCTATTATAATTTTTCATAAAAAGGGAAACTGGTGACCAATCCGGGTTCTTATCGACCTATAACATTAATAAATTCAGATATCAAATTATATTCAAAAATTTCTAGCTAATCGGTTGAGTGGGATCATTGGCAGTCTTGTATCCCCGTGGCAGCACGGTTTTGTCCCGGGTCGCGGAACGACGGACCATGTAATTAGAGCTGTTAGTCTATTTGATGCCCGTGCTGCGGCGGGGGGGGTGGCAATGATCATGCTCGACGCAGAGAAAGCTTTTGACCGTGTAACCTGGAGCTTTCTTTGGGATATATTGGCTGGCAGAGGCTTTGGCCCTAAATTCATCGAAGCCCTTCAGGCGATGTATGTAGAACTAATGCCAGAGTGATGGTCAATGGTGAGAAATCAGGGATAATAAACATCAGGAGAGGGACGCGCCAGGGCTGCCCCTGCTCCCTGATTCTCTTTGCCTTGTATATTGACGCGCTTATTCAGGAGATCTTAGCTAATCCAGGAATTCAACCAGTTTTGCATAATGGGTATTCTAATAAAATCCTGGCGTATGCCGATGACCTAGCTGTGATCACCACCAATCTGCAGCAGGCGCTACCCATTCTGGTCCAGTTGGCAAAAGTTTTTGGCTCAAAGTCGGGATACCTGTTACATGATACAAAGACCCAGATCATCTGCTCCAAAAACATAACCAGGTCTGATTATATATTTGTTGAGTCTGCAACTTATCTGGGGGTTAAGATTAATGCCTCAGTGGATAAAATAGTTGAAGAGAATTATATCCCCTTAATAAGTGCTATTGATAAGGAATTAAGGAGAATTGATGTGCTTCACCTTTCTCTGATAGGGAGGGTTAATGCTCTTAAAATGTTAATGTTTCCACGTGTCTTGTATTTATTCAGAACAATCCCACTATTAATTGAAGAAAAAATCTTGTAAAACTTGGAGTCAATATTTATAAGATTTGTATGGCAGTATGGTAGGATAAGGCGATCTACTAACCTTATGTCTCTTCCGCAAGATAGGGGGGGTATGGCTCTTCCGAATTTACGGCTATATCACTGGTCATGCCTTCTGATTCAAATGCATATTATAGTGCAGTCAAAAGCCGAGGCAAGAATTGAACCCTTATTAGAAGAGAATCCAACCCCAGTCCTTAGAATGCTTATGGGTGACAGGGTGCCTGGGCTGTTTCGGGGTGAAAAAACTCGGCTAAAGACCCTGTTAAGCTTGTGGCAGACTTGGAATACAGTTCTGAAATTTTTTCATGTTTCAAGAATTAACCCCCACCTACTGTTACGTAATTCTAGCATCTTTGCTCAGCTGAAAGGTGATAGAAATCTTATGATGTGGGACAGAATGGGAATTACCACCCTGGGGATATTATGGAAGGAGGCAAGATTTTGGGATTTGAGGTACTCCAGAATAGATATGGCATTCCTGGGAATCACTGGCTTCTATATGGCCAATTAGCTCGAACTATACAATCTATAAGACCTAGAGCTTTTACCTCTCAGGAATTTCCTTTGATCAAGATTCTAGGAAGGGATAGAAACAAGATCAAAACTGTTTATAACTGTTTATTGGAAGCTGTCCCTGATGATATGGAGAAGATGGAAACCAATTGGTCCTCCAAATTAAGTGACCCAAAGGCAGATTTGGACCTTGCTTTGGCAATGAATAAACGGGTATTAAGAGCATCTAATCTACGTGCACAGCACAATAAAACAATTTTTAATCTGTACCATAAGCCATCAAAACTACATGCTTGGGGACTGACTGAAAATGATAAATGCCCCCGATGTAATGAGGGCCTAGCTGATTTATTGCATATGTTTTTTTCCTGTGTATGTCTTGATTTTATTAAAAATGAGATGGGGAGATTCTGGGAAGGTCTGACAGGTCATAACATTCTATTATCCCCGACATTGATGCTGCTTGGTGTAGATGCAAATTTAAAACTGGGGGAAGATGAAGCTGCCTTGATGTTTATTTTTGTTGCAGTTTTACGCATATTGATTTCAGCTGGGTGGAGAGATGCAAATCCCCCGTCCTTTCAGATGTGGCTCACTAGATTATTGGGGATTCATAATATTGAAGCCTGTTTATATGAATCTAAAGGGATTAGGAAACGTGCCACGGGTGAACGGATATGGGCCCCGGTAACAAAGTGGAGGACGATCAGAATTTAATTAACTTAGCGTTGCTGTATTGATTTTGTTGATTTATAAATTGTCTAATAGCTACTGAATGAACCATGATGAAGACATGTATTTGTAAGTTTACTATGAAGTTTTTTTGTTTTTTTTTTTGTCTGTCCTGCAACACAATTCCAATAAAAAGAAAGTTTTAAAAAAGTCATTATATGTGAACAGTTTGGTCAAATCTAGAAAATAGATAGCCATGTTTGAAAGGTGAAGAAAATAAAAATAAAACTAACAAGAATAAAATATCCGATCAAAATATTTTAAATAACAATCAACCTGTCAATGAAAATATGAAGAAAAGGCAAAGTATGGGAAATGTTTAACCAGGACACAAACTGTAGATGATAGTGATCCAGTGGCTCGCCAGCAACAGGTACTCGAATACCATATACTCACCTGGGCCCATAAACACACCTACACACACACAGCCTGGCTGTGAGAAAGTGCCATCTTTCTTGCACTGGCATGCCCCCACTTTTTTCTGAACTGCTGATGTGCTTTGACTGAGTGTGCCCTGGGTTCCTGCCAACCAGGTACCCAGGGCCTGTGTTCCTTTCCTAAAAGCTGTGTTGAAACTAAAACCCAATTGGCATCTCTGGCCATCTGTCAGCCCCTAGTAAATGGTGCCCTAGGTACCCAGGGCATGGTGACCAGAGAAGAGCCCTGAGGACTGCAGCACTTATTGTGCCACCTTCAGGAGCCCTGTACCCTGACACCCACCCACTGCCTTTGCAGGCTGAGTGTCTAAGTACAGACTAAACAAAGAGTCAACATGGCACACATCCCTGTGTGCCATGCCCACAGAACCCACTGCCCTGGCATACTTCAGTCACCCCTCTAGCTGGGTGCCCTATGCCAGAGGTGTGGGCACAGGTGCATGAGCCCTGTGCCCCTACAGTACCCAGGGCCATTAATGGGCACTGTAAGTGCAGTGATGCCATTAAGAGTATATGGTGCTGGGAGGTTGTCATTACGAACTCCACAGCACCATAATGGCTGCACTCAAGACTGACATGTTTGGTACCAAACTTTTCAGCACATTGCCAATGTGGGATGTAATGTAAAATGCACCAGAGGGCATCTTAGAGATGCCCCCTGAAAACCTAACCTACAATCCATGTCTGCGCTGAGTGGCTGCAGAGGCTGCCACATAGCAGACATGTTACTGGACCCCTGGGTGGAGAGCCCCCGATGGGCTGGGGGAAGCTTCAAAGGCATGCAGCCTCTGTGAGATTCTCCAGACCACTGTCCCCACCAGTCCTGACCCCCACTCTGGCGGGAAGCTGGGCGGGAAAAACTACGTCAGGAAGGGGGGGGGGTGCCAGCCTGTGCCAACGTCACCCCTCAGGTGGGGGAGACGAGGTGAAGCACAACCCCAGGCTCCGGCCATCTTGAAGATGGTGATCCCTGCCCAATCACAGCTAGGATCCTGCCCCCCTCCCACAGGAGAGGAGCAGGTGAGGGGGTGTACCCACCCCAGGACATGGACCTATTGGTCCCTGCCCTTTCCATAACTGTAACACCCCTAATTTCAGTATTTAGGGGCTCCTCGAAACCTTCCTTCCTCGGATCCCGATACCAAAAGAAGAAAGAAGATCAAGAAGAAGACGACCCACCGCGCAGCTGCTAACAACAGGATGAAAACAACTGACTTGGACCCAGCCATACCGGCCTGTCGATCCTGGAACCTGCTCCTGCCTAAATCCCGGCCACTCCTGCGGACAGCAACTTTGGGACACCCAGAGGACCTGCCTGCCTTGACCCTCTTAAAGACTGGGACTCCTATCAACAGAGGCTCTGCTGCAACAACCCCCCTGGTGCCAGCCAGGAAGCTCCGGACCAGCCCACTCTGTTGAGGGTAAGCTTTTTTGACACCCAGAGACACCCCGGTACCCGGCGTCCTACAACCCCATGTGCCTCCCTTTGGGGTACCTACCTGTGCTCCATGATCCCAACTTACCTCTCGACGTGCTGGTCGCCCCTGGAGAGTTTCTGCCCCCGAGCCTGCAGCCTTTGTTCCTTTTTTACCTTTTCCTTTGGATAACATTGAGCGCCCGACGGCTCAAAAGCACCCTGCACCCAGCTGCCTGAGTACCGCTGGCTGTGCCACCTTTGTCCTATCATGCTTCCCCCTTTGCCCTGAGCAAGTGACCAGGAGCCCAGCTCGCACAGCCACGTGGCCTGCTAGCCAGTAGCCACCAACCGGAGGTCCCCTGTCCCCCATTGGATAACATTGGGCCTAACTACCTCTGCACCCGGCCGCCCCTGCGCCGCTGAGGGTGAACCAACTGTACCTACCTGACCCTGGGGGACCCCTGAGTCTATGCCCAGAACCACAAATTCACCAGTCGAGTACTCACCAGGAAACCGGTAACTCACTTACCTGCCGTTGAATAACATTGACTGGTTTGACTCGAAAAATCTTGTCTATTTTTGAAAACTTAAAATATTCATATAAAATCATCCGAATTTCGAATTTTGAAATACTCACCTGTGATCAGGAGAGGAGCCAGTACTGTACCTTGTAGCCCAGTGCTGAACCGCAAAAGTAATCCCTAGCGGGTTTACTAGTGACTTCTATTTTCTCCATAGGAATCCATTGTCTGCTTTTCTATGAAATTTCTTCTGTCTACTTTTGAAAACTATCAACACAAGGAGGGAGGTACCCTAGGAACCAATAAGGGACCGGGTTAACAAGTATAAGAAAACAAGAAAAAGGTCCCTAAACGTTGGGGGTATACCCTATGTCATACGGTAGCTCACCAAGATGGCTTGGGGGCTATCTATGACTTGACAGAGAAAATTATCTTTTAGATTCAACATGCATACAATACCTAAATAGAGGCTAACAGTCAGTGTAGGAACTCTGTGTACAATTATTCACAACATTTTTTTTAAAAACTCTAATATTCGCCATTATTTAAAATCAACAGTTTATTGTTTAAAATTTATAACATAATACAGTCTAACAATGCATAAAAAATTTTCTTTACAATCAGATACAGATTTAAAAAACCAAAAGTCGACGCGGCGTTTCGGTGTCTTGTATCGATGGTAACACCTTCTTCAGGACGGGGATTTTTAAAAAAAATTCTCTAAAAAAGTAAAATTACAAAATTATAATCAACAGAGGCCTATTGTACACTGACGTTAGCTAAACCATAGTATCACAATTACAAATACCCTTACACATTCACCTCAACGTTTGTGGTGTCTACATTCAGAGTTGTATCTAAAAATTCAGTACATCTCTCACAGTGAGGAGTTCTAGTTTGAGAATCATCCCTCCTCAGATCTTTTCAACTTAGAATCCAACTGTATTACTGTGTGTGGTCAAGACATTTTGCTTATCATAAATTCTCAAGGTTATCAGTTATTCTGGTTTGGCACTTTTCATACAGAAAACACGAACTTTTCTCGGGTTACAGATGACATTTATTTTAAAAGGATATCATATACTGTTTCCTAAAATCTCATTCTTATGCGTTTTGTGCACATTTCCCTTCTTAGTTCAATAATTGAACTGTCTAGGTATGCTGGTCACATTTTATACACAAAGATTTTGTCCATTGAACTCAATGCTAACGTGTGTGTAGAATCGTGTTGCCTACTGCAACCCCTGTACCTATTGTGTTTACAAAGTTTATTGCCTTTCTGCAAAGTACTCACCTGAGACCTCTCATATTGAGAACAGTATATTTTTGATACATGTTGGTTGTAGAAATAAAACAACTATATCTTTGATATAAAAACAATTGGCCTGGAGTTCGGTCTTTGAGTGGGTGAAACCTTTTGCTGACTGAGTGTGTACAACAAATGCTTTAAACTGTCCTCTGGTACTGCCTTACTGCTCGACCAAGCTACCACTTTAGAGAGTAAGGTCACACCAGGTTTTAACCTCTGTTATACCTCTGGGGTTTGTGGACTCTATACACACTGTACCTTATTCTGGTCCAGTATATATAGAGCCACTTTCTCACATTGGTGGATCAGCGGTGAGATACAAACTTGCATTTGTTGGATTACTTGGTTACCATCTGATCACATAACAGAATTCATAAATTGCCTTTATAATTCTGAAATTGTTTTTTCCAAAATACTAAAAGTCTGATAGGGCCTTGCTTAAGTCCCATTAGAATTCCAGAAAAATAAAAGTCACTATAGTTAGGGTAGGGGGTTAGAACTGTCAGGTTAGAATGTCTCAACAGAAACCAGCTGTTAGTGAAGATAACATGGACCTGGTTGAGTAGCTCGACCTCACACCTTACTTGCACTTGAATTTCAAGGAATTGAGGTCCCTATGTAAACTTAAAAATATAGTCATGGACCTGCCTCCAACCAAACAAGGGCTCCATGAGCTCCTGGCTGAGTATGCAAAAGGCCACTCCTCTGAACAGGGTGACACCAGGTCAGAGGAAGAAGAGGAGGAGGAAAGGAGGAGGATAATACCAAACCCCCCATCTCTGGGGAAGTAAGGGTCTCTACACCCTTAACTCCAAGAGTCAGCTTCTGGGAGCCTGGGTACCACACAGGTGTAATAGGCCCCAGAGAACACATTGGGGAGAGCTCCAATGAAAAGGACAACTTTTTAGAAAAGTTGGCCAAGAGATTAGACCTAGAGTCCAGAATCCTGGCTCTAGAGAAAGAAAGGAAAGAGATCGGCTCAGCCCCCATCTCTGGTGGCAGCAATACCAATAATAAGGATAAAGAGCAATCTTATGATCCTAAAATCCCCAAAGGGATTGTCCCTAAATTTGAGGAAGGTGATGATATCACCAAGTGGTTCACAGCCTTTGAGAGGGTTTCTGACCCTCTCTGGGCCAGATGCAGGGTTTTATGACCTCATGAAGAAAACTCTGATTGAGGGATTTGGACTCACTACTGAGGAGTACAGAATTAGGTTCAGGGGGGCTCACAAAACCCGACTCAATCCTGGATAGATTTTTTAGACTACTCAGTAAAGACACTGGATGGTTGGTTAACTGGACATAATGTGCATGATTATACTGGACTTTATAATTTGTTTATGAAGGAACACATTTTGAGTAGTTGCACAAATGAAAAGTTTCATCAGCATTTGGTAGACCTAGGTCTAATTTCTCCACAAGAATTGGGAAAGAAGGAAGACCATTGGGTCAAGACTAGGATGACAAGCACAGCCACTGGGGGTGACCATAAGAAGGTGGTTACAAAACCTCCCCAGGGGAAAGGTGGTGAGAATCCCCAATATAAAAAGTCTGAGTCTGAGTCCCAAAAACCTGTCCAGGTGGGTGGGTCCCAAACTACTCCCTGTGTGCCTCAGGCCTATATTATTATTATTATTATTGACATTTGTTGAGCGCACGGCTACCCCAGACGGGGGTGTCCCGGCGCTGAGGATCGCGAGTAGAGGGAGAGAAATTAGCAGCCAGAAAATAAAAAGGTCTTTAATTTGCCCCTGAATTGAAATTCGATGTCAATGAGACGAAGGCTGATGTGTATGGAGTTCCACAGTTTTGATACCACCATTGCAAATGCTTTACCTCCTTTTCTTGCAAGGCGGAATCTGGGAGGGAGTAAGAAACGGAGGTGGTTTGATCTAAGATTGAGAGATGATTGGACTAGTTTTAGTCTATGTCTAAGGTATAGGGGGAAGAACTTTGATCCTAACAAGGCCTATTGTAACAACTGTAAAAAGTTGGGACATTTAACTGTGGACAAAAACTGGCCCTACAATAAAGCCCCTAAGGTACCCAATACAGCTACTCCAGGGACAGTAAATCTACAGATGGGATCAGAGGAGTGCCCAGAGCAAATCTAGGAATACACTCATGCTAGTCTAGTCTCCTTGGGGGAAATGGAGGCTGCCAATGTAGCTGGTTGGCCACCCAACTGTAAAAAGTATCAGCAATACCCCTCCATTAATGAAACTAGAGTAGAAGCTCTGAGGGATACAGGTGCCAGCATCACTATGGTAAAGGAAAAGCTGTTTTCCCCAGAGCAATACTTGGTTGGGAAAACTTACCCAGTCACCAATGCTGACAGCATTACCACCCAACGCCCTCTGGCTATGGTGACATTAGGGTGGGGGGAGGTTACTGGCCTGAAACTGGTAGTGGTCTCGTCACAATTGTCAGCTGACTGTCTGCTTGGAAATGACCTGGAAGGGGGCGTGGCCAAGATGGCGGTGGAGTAGGACGTGCCTTCAGTCCCCTACGGCACCGCAAATTGCATAGCCTTGGATATCGCCCAATTAGGTGCCCATCGAAGGCAGAAACAGCGATGCCGTGACTCCAGGTGTTGCCCGGCAGAGGCTGGTGCCCGGAATTCGAAGTTTGAGCCTGCGGACGGTGGTGTTGCGTGGTGCGGCCTGGATGAGTGGTGTGCCCCGGGTGCCTCGTGGTCGGCAGCTTGAGGTTGGCACCCGGCCGCAAAGAGGCGTAGTCTGCCCGGCAGCAGCTGCAGGGGCACGGAGGACTCCAGCTGGGCGTCCCTAGTCCGCGAGGAAGCGAGCGATGAGCAGCGACAGCACAACGAAGGGGCCAGCTGAGTCCCAGTGGTGAAGGAGACGGGGTGACTGGGCCCGCCGCGAGTGAGCTGGAGCGAGGGCGATTCCTGCCGCCCGGCGAGGGCGCTGCTATAGTCCGAGGCTCCGGAGGGAGCGGGGAGCATGGGGGCCCCACCAGAGGAACTTGTGGCTCGATCTTCGGTCAGCGTACGCCTCTGACAGCCTGAAGTGGAGTGGAGGTGATGAGCGGTGCCCCGGGTTGGCAGAGGGCAGAGCGGCTAGCCTGTCTACGCGTCTCCCCGGCGGTGGTGGCCCGGGACTGCAGTAGGCCTGAGGCCTGAAGTGTTTTGAAAAGGTAAACAAAGTGGGTTGCTGAACCGTTCCTTAGTGAAGGAATTATGTGTATCTGGTGTGACCGAGGGTGTAGATATGACACATTTGGGCATCCATTTTGTTGGATGTATTTGCCTCACACACCCATATGGGTGTCATGCTTCATCATTGGCATTGCTCCTCGTCGGGGAGGTGGTGCAATCCCCGACGGGCTCACCTCTAAGAGGGGCTCTTTGGCGGAGATCTTTTGAATCCAACTGCCTTATGGTGAAGTGCGGGTATGTGGGTGATAAAGCAAGTAGCCTAGGGAGTGATTTAAAATGTAGTGGGGAGTACCGGAAATGACTTTATTCTGGGGGTCTCCCGCTACAATTAAAAGCGTGAATCTAACTCGCTAGGTGCCAACCAATTAGGTATATTGGCCCTAGATGAGATTAGGAGAGGAATTGGTCAACATGTTTCTCGCATTAGGCTATTGCCCGCGATTCATCAGGACCTATCAAATATAGAAATTATAGAAAATACATTCATTCAACAACATGCTAGTGTCATGTGTATAATACCAATATTGTGGGTGTTGGTTACCTCTGTGGTATTTTCCTATGCCTAAATTGGGAATAAGAATAATGATACAGGGTTAATAGCATTGAGTACTTGCCAGAAAACAGAAATGATCAGGTCCAAAAATACACACAGTGTGTCATGCTAGTGATAGTGAATTTCAACTAGCTTCAGTAAACCATGACCATGTTGTAGCAACGTGCAGTGTAAACATCACACCAACACAATGTGCTTGAAAGGGTGCTACATATTAAAATCAATATTGTAAAAACAAGAGTATAAAAACAACAGCAGTCTTACAAGAGAAACATTGCACTTCTTCTTCGGTGAAAACGCAATGTTAAAGTGCTTGCTAAATATGCAAATTGACATTACATGCAACCGCCCGACTCACCTAAAGGTCAGGAAATATATGCCACATGAGTGTTCGGCGGGTTTAGAACATCAGGGTAGAACCTTCAGGTATGGCTGGGGGAGGAGGAAACGTTTATATCGTCAGGTCAAGGCTTAAAGCAGGGTGATCAGAGCCCTCTGCCAGGTCGAGATCGATCATGGCCAACGAGAGGTAAAGGGATCCCCAAGTGTATCTACGGAGTCCACCTTACCTCAAACTTCCCGTGTCCTTGCAGGTTGACCTACCCATTGCCGCCGAGCTCGGATAGATGGTAATGCTCGGCGGCGGGCGCCATATCTAGTCGTGGGTGCCAGGATACGGCGTCTATCCCCGCCCCCTAGGTTGGGTCAGGTGGTTCGCCTGGTGTAAGCGGCCGCCATCATAGAATGGGTCAATACAGATTGGCGTGCAGTAAGGTTGGATATAGACGGCTAAGGTATATGCATACAGGTATAAGGATGTAATCTGCCGTTCAGTATGAAACTATACCAATGCATCGAATGTAAACATAGGGTAGCAATATATTAATTGCGTGTTGGATAAATTATATTCTAATTGTGTGGAGGAAGCAAGTCGGGAATTGGGTCAGGTGATTCGCCTGGTTTATACGGCGGCCATCATGGAATGGATTATTAAGAATTAGCGTGTAGCAAGGTGGGAATAGACGGCTAGGGTGTATATATTCAAGAATGAGGATGTAATCTGCCGTTCAATTTAAAACTATACCAATGCATCACTTGTAAACAAGGGGTTACAATATATTATACCAATGTATCTATTATGTACATAGGGATGCAATATCTTGGTTGCTGAGTCGGGTATATTATATTTAAATTGAATGGAGGAAGCAAGTCGGGAATAGGAACAAACATGGGATGTAGGTCACGGTTCCTTGTGTTCAATATCAGTGTATAATGAATCAAATAGAATCATGGCACTAGGTTATATTAAAGAGAGTGCCACGGGATCTCCTCATTCAAACCTCTATTGTCAGAAGATAGTCGGTGAACCCACCTTTGTTCTTTCTGAAAAGGCCCAGCACGGGAAGGGACGCCCCTTCCCCGCCTCTATATCTGATTGCAACGCATGGTGAAGGTCTGGTGGGTCACAGGACTATTCTGCCACCGCCCGCTTGCTAGATGAGGACGGGTGAGCCGGCCTAGCCCTGAGGGACTTCAAACTAAATGGCCTAAGCTGAGAAGTGACGTTCCCTTGAGGGCCTTGCCTGGCCAGGGTAGTAGCGGCACACGCGCAGAGGTACCTGACTGACTCTGGGCGAGAGGCCGCTAGCAAGGGGGTGTTTAAGGAGTGACACCTGAGCATACGGTTGCCCCGCCCTAGAGTACTGAGGGTGCCTGGAGAGGACGAGATTCTTGTGGTCCCTACTGCGGCAGTGATACCGGAGGGGCACTCCATGTACAGCAAGTGGGAGCCCTGCGACGCCTGAGTCCCATGATCGGCCGTCGCCTCACTGCATCGGCTCTGGAAGGCGGCAGGGGGTGATGGGGGGCCCCGGAGTACCTAAGGCTCGGTCCGTAGGTCGGCGGACGGTGGTTGGCCTGATTGGAGGGCAGAACGAGGCTGGGTGGCAGCGATTGGTAGTAGCCCGCCCCCTGGAGCATGAGTGGGGTTAGGACGGTTGGGAGAGGTCTGGGCTTGACTGCGTTTCCATGCTGCCTCTAGTCGTGCCGCAGCCTGTGGCGATCGGTACCCGCACTCAGCGGTACATAGGGCCCGGCTGACCTCCCTTGCTCTTAGCCCAGCTTGTAGGCCCCCCCAGATCCAGCTATGGCGACGGCCAGGATCAGGAAGGAGAGGACAGTGAAAGAGGGGTCCCCGAATGTGGCGGTGCAGACCACCGCGCCAGCATCTGACAAGTCCCAGCGGAAGGAAAATCCGGAGGCCCCGGAAACTAAGGCTTTCGTGATTGAGCTGTTTTCTGCGATCAAGGAAGACATTGCGGAGCTGCGCTCCCAGCTGGCATCTGATCTCCGCGAGGTGCGGCGGGACGTCGATGGTGTGGGCGAGTGGGTTGCAACCCTGGAAGAGCATGATCTGGGGACTGCGGAGGACATCCACCATTTACAGCAAGACGTGATCCGCCTCACAGAACAGAACTTGGTCCTGCAAGCCCACGCGGAGGACTTAGAGAATAGGTCCCGCCGCAATAACATTCGGATTAGGGTGGTGCCCTGGAAGGGCAGGGGTCGGATCTGCGAGAGTATGTGGGGTCCCTCTTTCTGCACATTCTTGATGAGGAGGACGTGAAAGATATCCAAATGGACCAAGTGCATCGTGTTGGTCTCCCGCGGGGACCTAAGGCCCCTCCTCCTGACATATTAGTATGTGTGCACGACTTCCAACTCAAAGAACGGATCCTAAGGAAAGCCAGGGACCTCGCTCCCCTTCAGTTCCGAGACCATCGTCCTTTGCTCTTTTAGGACCTAGTGGCCTCAGCTTTGGTAAAACGGAGAGAATTCAAACCTGTCACCAACTACCTTAGAGAGCAGATTGTTCCCTACTCCTGGGGGCACCAATTCCGGCTCATCTTCAAGTGGAAGGCCAAGCTCATCCAGCTCCGGTCTCTAGAAGCGACTTGTGACATCGTGGGGCTGGAACGACCTACCCCCCTTCTGAGGCCGACGGCTCTCCCAGTAGACGACGACGGTCCGCCAAATGGTAGAGAGTGGGTAAACCTGCGCCCAGAGCGAAGCCCGACTTGTCAGCGAGTATGATGGAACGTGGCGCTGAGGTGGCCTCTGTGGCCCCTGTGGCCCAGGTAACGGATGCTTTAGCAGGCACATGAGGTATGGGCTCTTTACCAGGCCCTAACAGGGCCAGTGGCTGGCGTCGTAGGGGATGGTTCGCAGAGGGTAATGACTAGTTCTTGTATGTCCTGGTTCCGAAAAGAGTCCTGTATCAGGAACTGGACGGATGATTGGTTGGTGCCATGTTCCCCTGCCTTTGGGGCTTATACCGCGAACTACCGTATGTTTCTTTCTTTTGTACTGTTGTGCTATGGTTGTTGGGGGTTTTGGGGGGGGGGGTTGTTTTGGGAGCTCCGCATCAGTCCTCGGAGGTTTAGGGGTAGGTCGGAGTGGTTGGGTGTCTCCGAGAGTAGTTCCGCTGGTACAGTCCCAGAAGCCACGTCTCATGCTTGTATCCCCTTGCAGGGAGAATGGGTAAAGATTTGAAAATTGTTAGCTTGAATGTTCGGGGTCTCAACAGCCTGGTTAAGCGCGCAGCCATATTATCGCTGTTGGAGGGTGCGGATGGGGATGTGTGTTTGTTGCAGGAGACTCACCTCCTCTCCAAGGATACTAGGAGGATGAGATACAGGCGTTTTCCAGTGCAGTTTTGGTCCTCATGCTCAGCGAAAAAGCAGGGGGTGGCTATCCTGATCAGCGCCAAAGCTCACTGTAAGGTCTTGTCCCACGTAGTTGATATCAAAGGGTGCTTTCTGGTGGTTAGGATCCAACGGGGGAACACGCATTTCACGGTGGGCTCCCTGTATGCTCCAAATGTCCACCAGGAACCCTTTTTGAAGACGGCGCTTGCGGAGGTGTTAGCTTCCCCAGATGCATGTGTGTTGGTGCGGGGAGATCTGAATGTAGAAATTGATCCGGTGTTAAATAGGTCAGCTGCGCGTTTGCATCAAGCGGGGCCGTCTCCCAGGGGGGGAAGCAGTGGTTACAAGAGGGGGGGCTGCACGACGTGTGGCATACTCAGCATCCCCTGGAACGCGATTTCACATATTATTCTGCAGCTCATAAAACTTATGCACGCTTGGATCATTTCATAGCCACGACATCCCTCAAGCCCCATTTCTCTGCCGCTGAGATCTCCCCGCGCTCTCTGTCCGACCATGCCCTTATCTCTGTACAGATTGCCTGTAATGAGCAGTGACCGCCGCCATCGGGGTGGCGTCTTCGGGATTCCCTCCTCAATTCAGAATCGGTAGTTACCCGCATGAGGGACACGATTACTCAATGTTTCATGGATAACGACAGGGACGGTATGTCGCTGGGGTCTGTGTGGGAGGCCCTTAAATTGGTGGCACAGGGGGACTTTATTGTGGTGTCTGCGCCGCTCTACCGGATACGTAAGGAGAAGCGCGAGAAGTTAGAGAGGGAGGTGGGAGGCCCAGAGGCGATACATAAGCGGACCGGGGCTCCACGCATCTGGAGAGAGTTGGAAACAAAACAGCGTATGCTTAAACATCTTGACCTGGACCGTGCGGAATATGCCCTTTTGCGCTTGTGCCATAAGTTCTATCTCAGTGGGGACAAAGGGGGCCGGATGTTGGCCCATAGGCTGAGGGCCCGAACGCAGCAGGCCGCCGTTCAGGCCATTAGGGATGTAGGTGTGGTAGAGCAGACTGGCGATTCCCTTATCGCAGACTCTTTCCGACGGTTTTATCACACCCTATATTGCCAGGAACCCTCAGAACCGGAACGTGTGAAGACGTACCTGGCTTCATGTGGAGTAACGTCCCTCACACAGACCTCGGCAGCAGCGCTCGACGCTGAAATACGCGTTGAGGAGGTCATCTCCGCGATCTCGCGATTGAAACTGGCCAAATCCCCGGGACCGGACGCTTCTCGGACGTTTTTTATAAAAAGTTTTGTATGGAGCTAGCGCCCTTTTTAACTCGCCTTTTTAATTACTTCCTGGAAACGGGAGAGGTGACCCCTTCTATGTCGGAGGCCGTGATTACAGTCATCCCCAAGGAAGGGAAGGACCCCACGGAGTGTGGATCGTATCGCCCAATCTCCCTCCTCAATATTGTCGCGAAGCTTTTCGCTAGCATTCTGGCTGCCCGTCTCAGCCCACTCATGGATGGCATCATCGAACCGGATCAGGTTGGGTTCATACCGACGCGACAAGGGGGGGAGAATACGAAGAGGCTTCTGCAACTCATGGACTCTGTACACCGCTCTCGTAAACAGACCCTTTTCTTATCAATAGACGCGGAGAAGGCCTTCGACCGCGTCAACTGGACGTACTTGTTCACGGTCTTGAAAGCTTTCGGACTGGGGGATAACTTCGTAAAATGGGTGCGCTGCCTCTATGCGGCACCAAAGGCGGCGGTACGGGTAAATGGTAGTAGATCTGCCCCTTTCCCCATCATCCGCGGGACAAGGTAGGGGTGTCCCCTATCGCCATTGCTCTTCGCACTCTATATGGAGCCCTTCGCGCAGAGAGTGCGGTCCAACCGAGGCATTGAGGGGATTCGGTTTGGATAGGGATAGTGAATTTTCGGCGAGGAGCAAGATGGCGGCCGCGTAGTTGTGGCCGAGTTGCAGTAAGCAGTGAGGACATGGTCGGATAACCCCAAAGGAGCACGCTGTGTAGGCAGCCATACGGGAGCTTCTAAAACTAGTGATTAGATGTATGCAGCCATAACCTGCTGGATGATCTTGCGGGGTCCGGCGAGCCGTCTCAGCGAAGCAGCAGCTTTGATCCGGGCTTTCCTATCTCCCTCCTGCTGGCTCTCAGGCAGAACTGGTGGACGGAGCGGTGTGAGAGGGCTGCAAGCAGAGCTCGGAGCTGAGCTCAGAGGAAGCGGTGCGAAGCGAAGCGGGCGGAGGTCACTGAGCCCTAGGAGTGCCCTGAGCTCACGGAGGAGCGAGAGACAGCGAGGAGGAGGTATGGCCCCAAAAGCAGATGCGGGGGCAAAAGCAACCTTAAAGAAGAAGGCTGTTAACGACCCGATAGGTGTAGCGGGAGCAACGGGAGCGGAGGTCGAAGCACCCCCGAAAGTACAAACACCTTCACAGGAGCCAGGGAAAAAAAGCAAGCAAACTACTGTCAGGACCCGTCAGACTACAGCATCTATTGCGGAGATGTTTTCCCGAAGCGGTAAGCGGTAAGGAGAAGGGGGCTAAAATAACTGAGGCTGTAAATGCGGGTGACTGTGTTGACATTCAGGAGGTGGAGGGGGCTGACAAAGGAACTATAGCGGGCTCTGCTGATGGTGTCAGTACTGAAGCCACTGTTGGTAGTCGACCCCCCCAACATGACGAATGTATCAATACCCCGGTAGCTGAAGGCTCTCCCCTTGCAGGTGTTGATCACTTGCTGGAGGGCGCATCTGGCTTGGTCACGGCGTTGCAGATTGCAGGAGTGGAAGATAAGAGCAAGGAGGGAGAGGGAGAAGGAGTCATTATTCAAGAACAGGCTACCCCGGTTTTGATACTAATCATGAACCACGAGACCCAGTACCTCCCCCATACTCCAGAAGCCCCTATCGAAAATACTGGCCCCCTGGGCGCTAAAGGCATCCTGGCTCCTGAGATGGACAGGGAGAAGGTTCCCAGTGAGTGCTTCTTCTCAGTATCAGTGGAGGCGGACTGGTCGGAGGAGGAAGAGGAACGCAGCTCTGCCATAGACGATTGCAATGTGGAATCAGAGAGTGATCCTGAGCAGGACCATCCGGCAACGGCAGTGAAATCCACCACCCTCCCGAAAATACAGGAGCAAACCCAAAGGGGTCTGAGCTGGGACCACTCATCTACAATGCCGCTACAGGGGAGCCCTAGCCTGGAAACAACTCAACTCTCGCTGCTTGAAGTAATTCACCAGGAAATCATAGCGCACAGGGAGGAGACTAGGCAGGATAACCGCAAGTCTCAAGCAGGAATGAGGAAAATGCAGGGCGTGGTGAGGAAACTGTCCAAAGCATGTGTCAATTTTGGGGACAGAGTGTTGAATCTGGAAGAAAGGGTGGTCTCAACCGAAGCTGAGGTCGCCGCTGCTACCAGTAAGGTCGAGTCCTATGGCGCCCAGGCAATAGACATACAATGGAAGCTCGAAGATATGGAAAATAGGCTCAGGAGGAACAATCTAAGGGTTTTGGGTATACCCGAGGGCTCAGAAGGGTCGGATGTAAGAGCCTATGTCATCAAACTTTTTGAGCAAGCATTCCTGGAGCTAGCCAGTTGGAGCTGGTCTGGAGAAATCCAGAGGGCACATCGTACTCCCTTCAAGATACGCCACAACGCGAAGGAAGGTGACAAACCCAGGGCGATCCTAATTTTCCTGGGTAACTTCGTCCTGAGACAGTCTATCGCCGAAAAAGCATGACCAGACGCTAAAAGAACAAGTGAAGGTGTGTCATTCTTTGTCCGACCGGACTACTGCCATACCACGGTCGAGAGGCGCTGGAGACTGCGACAAATGATCAATCCTTTCCAGGATAGGAGAATGCAGGCATATCTGATAAATCCAGCGCAGCTGAAAATTGTTCATGAAGGGCGACACAATATTTCACGTCAGAAATCAAGGCGCAGGAGTACCTGGACTCTTTGGACAGATAATTCCTTTCATGCTTTCCCCTTCTTATGCTCTTTTCTCATTCTACTCGTCCAGTTTTCGGATGCCCTCAAGATTGTATAGTATAATTCATGAGCTTATAAGTACGGCTGATTGCTTTATTATAATGCTATTAGGGGCAACAAGGTTTCGGAATGAAGTAGTAACTAAGGTAGTCCTCACTACTATTCTGCAATCCATCACGTGCACAGACTTTGAGCGCTTCACGAGGGAGGGTGCAGGGTTCAGGGGGTTTCAGGGGGCTAGGGGGGGTGGAAGGGCAGAGGGGGGAGGGGTAGGCAGGGGCAGGGGGCAGGGTGGTGGTAGGAGGGTGCAAACGCAAAAAAAGAGAATTTATGACACAAATGTGAATGTAATTGTATTCTGACAGCTGAAACAAGATCCATGTTCCAAATATGTTTCCAGTACAATAATTTGGTTGGTTGAAGAGAAGGAAGTATGTAGCCAGAAGTATGTCCAAACTTAGGATTTGTTCTTTGAATATAGGGGGCCTCAACGATTGGAAAAAAGAGGAAGACTTGAGGAATTTGTAAAATCCATACGGATGGATATCTTGTGTATAAAAGAAACTCACTTGCCTTGGGGGAAAAAACACTGGTTAAATCTAAAGGGCTATGAGATCCTCTCTTGTTCCTCCCAAACTTCAACTATCAGGGGGGTGGCTATCATAGGAATGGTTGGTCTGGGGGGAGTCAAACGGTCTAAGGCAGATACTATTGGTAGGTGGGCATTATGTGAAATGAATATAGGTGTCACCATCTGTGGGATCTATGGGGCAAATAGCGACGATCCTGAGATCTTTGATTGTATGGAAAAGGAACTGGCGGGGTGGCCAGCCCCCATTGTGGTTTGCGGGGACTTGAATATCTCAGCAGATTTCGTGGGGGGAACTGTATACTCTGGACGTAAACCCAGGGTATTTCGTGCAGTTTGCTCAATGATGCAATCGCATGGATTGAGGGACGTTTGGGGGAACAGCGAACCAGGGAACCCTGGGTTTACCTATTTTTCACACCCATTTCAGAAATACTCAAAACTGGACTATTTTATGATATCCGCTACAGAGCTGAGTACGGTTAAAATCTGTAAATTACCTATGATAATATCGGATCATAACCCTCTGATACTAACGATGGATACCAATAGGCTGGCTAAAAAATATAGGCCCTGG
This sequence comes from Lissotriton vulgaris, assembly GCF_964263255.1. Taxonomy (NCBI): domain Eukaryota; kingdom Metazoa; phylum Chordata; class Amphibia; order Caudata; family Salamandridae; genus Lissotriton; species Lissotriton vulgaris. Next base: position 69,383 of record NW_028246849.1, read on the forward strand.
ACCTTTGACAGGAAGCTTTTAACAGATAGCACCTATGTGGAGTATATTAAGAACTGGTCACAGGCTTTCTTTGATGCAAATAGATACAGCGCATCGCGAAACTCCGTTTGGGATAGCTATAAAGCTGCTTTAAGGGGAGAAACCACCAGCTATACTGCCCGAATCTGGAAAAGGATCAGTTTAGAGAGGGAACAATTAATGAATAAATTGACAGAAGCTGAGGAACAGCATAGGAAAGATATCTCTCAGGAGAGTCGGGGTACAGGAAGCCTAGAAAGAGTAAGTTCTATCAAAGCAGAGATATAGAATCAATTGGCAAAAAAACACAGCTGCAGAATACCAAGCGCAGAGAGGCAGGCTCTATGAAACAGGGAAACAAGCAGGGAGGGCACTTGCACTCCGCATTAGACAGGTTGCCTCCAAAAATATTATTACACACATAGAAGAGCAGGGCCGGAGCTATGAGGAGCCGATGGAAATCTTGAATGTTTTTAAAAGGTATTATCAAGTATTGTATCAGGAGGAATTAACTGCAGAGAGTCCACTGGCAGAGCGGGAGGAAATGGGAACCAAATTGGTCGAGTGCGACAGAGAAATCCTTGAAAAAGATATCACCCTCGACGAGCTATCGGTGGCCTTACAAGATCTAGAAGGAGGGAAGGCGGCAGGCCCCGATGGCATACCCCTGGAGCTATATAAAAAGGTATCAGAGGGGGAGGAGCCAAGCCGGCATTCGAAATGGCCGCATAGTCGCTCGTCTCCGAGAGCTTATTCGCCCCACACGTCTATCCTGATGTCTATCCTGAGCCACGAAGGCATGCTTTAATAGGAGAAAGAAAACGGACACCTACCGTTTGCTTCCGAAGCTCCTGCGTGCAGCAGATCCTGAGAACCGTCCCCGACGGCTCCGCGGCCCACGCAGCGATGAAACCGGGGCGTTGACTCGGTAGGGCCTCCGACCGAAGCTGCAGCATCGGCGGCCGTTGATGGCGGTGGGGAGCCTGTCGGTGGGTGCCGTTGACATGAAGGACCGCTGTTAGCGGTGAAGACCCGGTCCGCTGGGCGGTGACCCTTGAGGGGCAGTGTGGTGGCACAGGATCGGAGGGGGCGCATGCCTCCTGCCCCCTCCCCAAACTTTGTTGTCCGGGTATAGCCAAGGACTGCCCCTGACATAGGCGGGCGGCTCCCGGGGCCCGGCAAGGGTTTTAGCCTTTTGGTGGCTCTCCTTTCAGGAGCCTGCCTCACAGCTTTTTGCCCCGGGGACACATCCCGTAGCGCCCTCGAGGTGAGGCCTGGTCCCTGACAGTGGTGAAGAGGGACGGGGCCGACTGGATTAAGATGGCGGCTGGTGCTCTCCTCTACGGCCCGTGTCCACGCCAGGTGGCTGTTGCACGGATGGGGCCGGGATGCTCGCAACATACGCAGGAGTTTACATCCTGGGACGTGTTGGCTGCCCTAACAGTTTTGCACGAGACCATGATTTGCCAAGCCTGGGACCTGGGTGAAAGAATGGACACCATTGCTGTCTCGTCGTCTCCAACGGCCACTGTCCGATTCCAGGGGGCTGCCGATGAACTTGCTGCTGAGTCCACGGAGGAAGTTCCAGCTCCGCAGAGGCACCGGGAGCCGCTCGAGGTTCGGGCTCCTGTGCCCGCGCGGACCGACTTGATTGCTTGTATGGATGTATCCTTGGGACACATGTCCAACTGGCGGCTGGGGATGGAGGGCTGTTTTCCCTCTTGGACTGGTCTGGTTGGGTCGCAGCAGTGGCCGAATTGTGTGGCTCTCCTCTCCTGGATGGTGTTATTATCTGTAACCTTTTGGAAGTTCCCGAGACCGGAGTTGATATTGTCTGATCTTTGCTGTCGGTACCTCGATGGACTTGGATTGTTGTGCTTTTCTGGGTCTGCGCTCCACCCGGATCCACCCATAATGTTTGGACCCTCAGGACTGTGCTTTAAATTGATTAATGAGTGGACTTCTGGCGGTACCGCTGCCAGACAGGGTCAGGGATGAAGTGATTCATGGTCTATTGGCTTTATTGTTGACAGACGGTGCAGTGGGTATGTTCGATCGATATTTTGTCGCTATTGTGCTTGGGACTTATTGTTCTTCATTACAGTATTACTTCCCTTCTGGGATATCCGAGGTGTAGGGGCGAAGGGCGGGGCCGGGCGGCATGATGAGGGCCCTCCTCCGCTTATTTTCTTTTCTTTTCCCTTTTCTCTATCTTTCTATATTTCGGGTCTCTATTAGGGCGACAGGCACGCTGCTGGGGGGGTAGGCCATGGCCTTCTGCGGGTGTGCAGGGTGGGGGGTTGCGGGATGGGTGGTTGAGCGATATTTGTTTCTATGGCCCTTTAGTCTTTCTTCTCTTTTTAGTGTCGTCGTCGCTCACGCTCTTTGCGGTATGTTTGGTGATGAGGGGCGGGAGTTGGACTTACTACACGCTGGAGTTGCGCCTGCATTTCTTCTGCTTTGTGTATCTTACCCCCCGATATTTCCTTCGTATTAACACTGTTTTTTAGATATCCTGATTTGCACACTATTGCGGGACTGTGTACGACTGTGCGACACCTTTTCCTTAGTTTCTTAATTGAAAATGAACCTCTTACATCCTGATTTCATTCTGTTGTGTCTGATTACAAGTTATGCACCGTTGGTTTATAACCCCGGGTTTCGAACTGCTATAACTATACATATTGCTTGCAGTATTCTCGTTCTGTTTAGCGGCCGGCCGGGATGGTTGTAGGCCCATACTTGTAACTGCATATAGGTATCAGAGGAAGCAACCCCACTCCTCCTTGACCTATTTAATGGGATCATAAATACGGGCGAAATCCCGGAATCATGAATGAGCACCAATGTAGTGGTGTTCCACAAAAAGGGGAAGCCTAAAGAAAATCCAGGCTCATATAGGCCCATATCCCTGATAAATACGGATAACAAACTATATGCCAAGATTTTAGCAATCCGTTTGGGGAGCATCATTGGGACCCTGGTTTCCCCCTGGCAGCATGGATTCATCCCGGGAAGGGGTACCACAGACCATATTAGACGGGCTATTACGCTGTTCGACATCCATGCTGCTGGGGAGGGAGGGGTCGCAATGATCCTCCTTGATGCGGAGAAAGCTTTCAAACGCGTCAGGTGGGACTTTCTGTGGGGAGTGCTTGAGGAAAGGGGGTTTGGACCAAGATTCCGGAAGGCTATTCAGGCAATGTATTCGAGTCCAGTTGCCAAGATCCAAATGATGGGTGACAGCTCTGAGAAGATCTATATCACCCGGGGGACGAGGCAGGGGTGCCCGTGTTCACCCATCTTATTTGTGCTATATATAGATCCCTTAATACACCAGATAATGAATAACACTGTAATTAAACCAGTAGTTACTAAGGGATTTGAAATTTTGGCATATGCCGATGATTTGGCCATCATCACTACAGAACCCGATGTAGCCCTGCGGGAAGTGGATAATATCACAAAGCTATTTGGGAGACAGTCAGGTTATCGCTTATATGAGGGAAAGACCCAGGTGCTGTGCTCTAAGAACATAGCCAAATCAGATTCTAGGTTTGTCGACTCGGTGGTGTATTTAGGGGTAACGATTAATGCCCAGCCGGAGCACATTATCAGAGCTAACTTCCTCCCCCTAATGAAATCAATGGAGGCAGATCTAAACAGAATGGATACACTGCATCTCTCAATAATAGGGCGAGCCAACGTCATCAAAATGACTGTGTTCCCTAAGATTTTATACAAATTCCGGGCTATCTCCTTCTTGATAGAGGAAAAACTTATCAAAGCAATAGATGCCATATTTATGAATTTCCTGTGGCAATATGGAAAGGTTAGAAGATCCTTAAAATGTATGTCCTTGTCACAGGAAAGAGGAGCCTTGGGGTTGCCGAATCTTAGATATTACCATTGGTCCTGTCTCCTGACGCAGATGGCTATTTTATTCGATCCTGTGGGAGATGAATCAAACACTTTCAAGCTGACATTAGGTAGGGAGGCAACCGGGGTATTACTAAGGAGAACAGAGATACGGTACTATAAAAAGACGAGGTATAAAACAATGGAAAGCATTTGGGGGTTCTGGGTGGCAGTGCAGAAATTCTTGGGAATTTCCAGATTCAACCCTCATACTACCCTCTGGAACTCTGGCCTTTTTCCTAACTTGTGCAACGACGGTTGCTGGAAACACTGGGAGCGACAGGGTATTCTGACACTGGGGCATATTATGGCCAGGGATGAGATCAGATCTCTAGAAGACCTATAGCAGAGGTATTCCCTCATGGCAGTCAAGACTATAAGTATGCCCTAGTGGTTAATACAATTTAATCAAAGAGGCCTCGCATTACCCTAAGTAAAAGGTGCAGCATTTTGGATTATCTGAAAGGGGGGGGTCGAACAATCAAAGGAATTTATAGGATATTTATGGAGGAAACTCAGGACGACATGGCTAAAACAGGTACAAAAGGGGGTGGTGATGGACGGAGCATCTGAATCAATCAAACACTCACACCCAGTCAAAAGATCTGGGTTTAATCCATCACCGTTCTTTAGCCCACTCTGCCACCCCAGTTCTAACATGGCTAAAGGCAAAACAGTCTGACCCTGTGACTCATGGGAACAGTCCAGCCCGAACTTCCAAGCCATGTCTTCCCAGGACCGGAAACAAGCTTCCGAGGACCGGTTTCTGGCATTCCAGCCGTCTTCAGCCCGGCTTGCTTGAATCCAGTGGCAAAGTGAGCAAGGGACTCACGTCTGAGCATACCCTGCCACACTTATGGCGGCCAAAAGCGGTACAAAAGGGAGTGGTGATGGACGGAGCATCTGAATCAATCAAACACTCACACCCAGTCAAAAGATCTGGGTTTAAACCATCACTGTTCTTTAGCCCACTCTGCCACCCCAGTTCAGACATGGCTATATGCAAAACAGTCTGACCCTGTGACTCATGGGAACAGTCCAGCCCGAACTGCCAAGCCATGTCTTCCCAGGACTGGAAACCAGCTTCCGAGGACCGGTTTCTGGCATTCCAGCCGTCTTCAGCCCGGCTTGCTTGAATCCAGTGGCAAAGTGAGCAAGGGACTCACGTCTGAGCATACCCTGCCACACTTATGGCGGCCAAAAGCGGTACAAAAGGGGGTGGTGATGGACGGAGCATCTGAATCAATCAAACACTCACACCCAGTCAAAAGATCTGGGGTTAATCCATCACCGTTCTTTAGCCCACTCTGCCACCCCAGTTCAGACATGGCTATATGCAAATCAGTCTGACCCTGTGCCTCATGGGAACAGTCCAGCCCGAACTGCCAAGCCATGTCTTCCCTGGACCGGAAACAAGCTTCTGAGGACCGGTTTCTGGCATTCCAGCCATCTTCAGACCGGCTTGCTTGAATCCAGTGGCAAAGTGAGCAAGGGACTCACGTCTGAACCTACCCTGCCACACTTATGGCGGCCAAAAGCGGTACAAAAGGGGGTAGTGATGGACGGAGCACCTGAATCAATCAAACACTCACACCCAGTCAAAAGATCTGGGTTTAAACCATCACTGTTCTTTAGCCCACTCTGCCACCCCAGTTCAGACATGGCTATATGCAAAACAGTCTGACCCTGTGACTCATGGGAAAAGTCCAGCCCGAACTGCCAAGCCATGTCTTCCCAGGACTGGAAACCAGCTTCCGAGGACCGGTTTCTGGCATTCCAGCCGTCTTCAGCCCGGCTTGCTTGAATCCAGTGGCAAAGTGAGCAAGGGACTCACGTCTGAGCATACCCTGCCACACTTATGGTGGCCAAAAGCGGTACAAAAGGGGGTGGTGATGGACGGAGCATCTGAATCAATCAAACACTCACACCCAGTCAAAAGATCTGGGTTTAATCCATCACCGTTCTGTAGCCCACTCTGCCACCAAGGTTAAGACATGGCTATACGCAAATCAGTCTGACCCTGTGCCTCATGGGAACAGTCCAGCCCGAACTGCCAAGCCATGTCTTCCCTGGACCGGAAACAAGCTTCCGAGGACCGGTTTCTGCCATTCCAGCCGTCTTCAGCCCGGCTTGCTTGAATCCAGTGGCAAAGTGAGCAAGGGACTCACGTCTGAGCATACCCTGCCACACTTATGGCGGCCAAAAGCGGTACAAAAGGGGGTGGTGATGGACGGAGCATTTGAATCAATCAAACATTCACACCCAGTCAAAAGATCTGGGTTTAATCCATCACCGTTCTTTAGCCCACTCTGCCACCCCAGTTCTTCCATGGCTAAATGCAAAACAGTCTGACCCTGTGCCTCATGGGAACAGTCCAGCCCGAACTGCCAAGCCATGTCTTCCCTGGACCGGAAACAAGCTTCCGAGGACCGGTTTCTGCCATTCCAGCCGTCTTCAGCCCGGCTTGCTTGAATCCAGTGGCAAAGTGAGCAAGGGACTCACGTCTGAGCATACCCTGCCACACTTATGGCGGCCAAAAGCGGTACAAAAGGGGGTGGTGATGGACGGAGCATTTGAATCAATCAAACATTCACACCCAGTCAAAAGATCTGGGTTTAATCCATCACCGTTCTTTAGCCCACTCTGCCACCCCAGTTCTTCCATGGCTAAATGCAAAACAGTCTGACCCTGTGACTCATGGGAACAGTCCAGCCCGAACTTCCAAGCCATGTCTTCCCAGGACCGGAAACAAGCTTCCGAGGACCGGTTTCTGGCATTCCAGCCATCTTCAGCCCGGCTTGCTTGAATCCAGTGACAAAGTGAGCAAGGGACTCACGTCTGAGCAGAGGCAGCTTGGCCCGCTAAATTGGAGGATCCGGATATGGACCTCGATCGAGCTCTATCAATGGATAAAAGATTCTTACACTCCTCTAATCTGAAAGCTCAACATTTTAAAATGCTGTTTAACCTATATTACACCCCCTCTAAGCTATTTGATTGGGGCAAAAGGTTAGATAATAGATGTCCCAGATGTTTAAAGGGTCCCACTGATCTTATACACATGTTCTATCAGTGTGAGAAACTTGAATTGATCAAAAAGGAGATCGAGGCATTCTGGGAGGGGCTGCTAGATGTTAAAATAAATATACCCCCAACACTGATGATTGCAGGATGTGAAAGTAAACTTGATCTTAATACTGAGACTGAAGCTCTGGTATTCATTTCTACAGCCGTACTCCGTATCCTAATCTCAGCTGCTTGGAAAGATACAGAGCCTCCAACTTTTCAAATGTGGCTGTCCAGATTCTTAGGAATGCATAATGTGGAGGCGGCCCTGTACGAGCTTAAGGGTAAAAAAACAAGAGACATGGGGATAAAGGTCTGGGCTCCCGTGGCCGCCTGGAGGGCTACTAGGATGTAGGAGCTGGATTGTGGGGTTAAACAGTGTCAGAGTGTATGATAATGTATATAACTGCTGCTTTTTGCCTTCTCTTTCGTTATATCTATCTCTGATATTCTAAATATCAAGTTTTATCCTGACCCCCTCTCGGTTTTAAGGTCCCTTGCTAATCAATCAATTAATCAGATTTTAACCAATTGTTTTTTAATGCCTCTCTTTAGCTTTTATATTTTTCTTTTTTCATACACTGCTGGATAAATGTATTTATAATGTATTTATAATTCTCTGGATAATGAACATACTGCTTTTACACTGTGTCTTTTAAATTCTCAATAAAAATAATTAAATAAAAAAGAGGGGATTCGGTTTGGCGCAGACGAACACTAAATAAGCCTCTACGCTGAAGATGTGATCCTCTCGCTTGTGTGCCCTCACACCTTCTTGCGGCATTTGTCAATGGAATTGCGCGACTTCGGTGGCATTGCCGGTTTTTAAGGTCAACTTTTCCAAATCCCAGGTCCTCAACGTGTCGATCCAAGCTTCTGACGTGCAAGACCTTCAAAAGGACTTTGCCTTCCATTGGGTTCACTCTGACATCCCTTACCTGGGGATCCGCCTTGCCCCCACTATAGCACAGACGGTCTTTCTTAACTACAAGATCCTGTTGAGCAAACAACCAAATCGCTGTCTGACTGGTCCCGTTTACAGCTTGTTTGGCCGGCTGGCTGCCGTCAAAGTGACGTTCCTTCCGCGCATTTTATACCTTTTCCAAATGTTGCCTCTGAGCCCCCCCCGCCGGGTACCATACAGAAGCTCCAGGGGCTGCTTACCAAATTTCTATGGAATCGCAAATGTCCACGGCTTGCCTCCTCGTTGATTACGGCCCCTCGGGCCAATGGCGGACTGGGCTTTCCCTCACTGCAGGCGTATTACCAGGCGGCTTGTCTGCGCTTTATTCTCAAATGGAACAGGCCACAATCCAGCAAGTACTTGCTATTTATGGATCAAGCGGTGGCGGGCCGCAATATTTGGCGCGAGTTATGGCTCCCTCGAAAACATAGAGCTTGGGGCCTATATTCGTCCCCAGTGACATCGCCGACCATGAAGGCATGGGATCAATTGGCACAGCGTAAGGGCTGGACCACTTTCCCCTCACCCATGACGCCCATTGTCGATAACCCGGACTTCCCGCCCGGCTGCTCATCCCTGGTCTTCCAGCGATGGAGGGAGGCGGGCTGCAAGAGGGTGGGCCACCTCATTGACCTGGATGGCTTGATTTTGTTCTCCTCGCTCCGCCGGAACCACTTTTCCCTCGCCAAAGCCGATGCCTTTCCCTATTCGCAGGTAGCACATTGGGTCACTCAGCTCCCTAATATTGCTGATATGTCTCGCCCCATGACGGCTCTAGAATGCTGGGTGGTATGCAAAAAAGATGACCGCAAACTTATATCTAATCTATACGCCTTGATCATTGCGCGCCCTAAGGAGCCGCGTACTAAAGCTCAGGTTCGTTGGGAGACGGAGCTGGGCCGCCCGCTGTCGCATAAGGAGTGGGGAAAGGTGTTTTATCGCGTGCAGCATGCCGCGTCTAACGTGGCAGGCGCTGAATCGGCCTACAAGGGAGTGTCATACTGGTACCATACCCCAGCGCGGATTAAGGCTTGGGATCCAAAATGCTCAGGTCTATGCTGGCGCGGCTGTGGTGGTCCGGGCTCCTTGACGCATCTGCTCTGGCATTTCCCGAAACTAGAGCATTAGTGGAAGGCGGTCCTTGATGATATCGATGAGGCCATTCACATCACATTTCCCAGGGCGCCTGAGCATGTGCTGCTAGGGCTCCCGCATCCAAAAGCGTTCCCTTTGCGCTCTATGAGGGGTAAACAGATAACACTGGCCCTGTTAGCGGCGCGCTTAGTAATCCTTATGCAATGGCACTCCACTGATTCCCCTGACCCGAGGGACTGGATTAGGCGGCTGTGGCATTTGTTAGCGATGGAGAGTCTCTCTTTGTGTGTGGAAGGCAAGGGAGAGGGTTATGCAGAGCTGTGGGAACCATTTAATCATCTTCTATCTCGTGACCTGCGCGAGGTTACGTGTCCCAAATACCTGCAGATCCTGCAGCTTATTCCGGTGGTCCCTCGGGGTGCAGTAAAATAGGCGCAGAGGGTCTGGAATGTGCTGGGAGGCGGGCGGGACTTAGTGTGCATAAGGGGGGTTGTCAAGGCTGATGCGGAGGAGGGAAGCAGGAGGGGGGTGGGGTGGTGGGGACGGGGTTCTATTTTGTTTTACTGTTTCTGTTCTTTTTCGTATATGCAGTAAAAGCTGAATGTGATGGCTGTTCCTCCTGGCATTGCATATGTCCTCACCGGGTTGCCCCCTGGGGTGTAGACCCAAAAGGCTGTGTTTAATATTACTGGATCGTGCTCTGCCGGCCGGTGGATGTAGGCAGCCGAGCTGTGTTATGTGTTGGTATACTGCTCAATAAAAACGATTGATTCCAGTAAATGACCTGGAAACCTCAGCCTGGGCTGAGGTTGAGCAAGTAACCCATGCAGCCATCCTGAGTATCCCTAGACTGGTGTGTGTGCAAACCAGAGCACAGATCACAAAGAAGGGTGGAGCAAAATTTAGACCTTCAGGCCCACTGCGAGGATTTGGAAAATCGATCCCGCCGTAATAACATTCGAATCCGAGCGGTGCCCTGGGAAGGAGAAGGTGGTAACTTGCGGGAGTATGTGGAGGCCCTTTTTCTGCAGATTCTGGCAGAGGCGGATCTCTCAGAGATCCGCATGGACAGAGTTCATCGAGTTGGGTTGCCACGTGGCGCGCGTTCACCGCTGCCGGACATTTTAGTTTGTGTCCATGACTTTCAATTGAAAGAGAGGATCCTACGGAAGGCCAGGGATACTGACAATTTACAATTCCGGGGACACAGCCCCCAGCTTTTTCAGGACTTGGCGGCCTCCACATTACAGAAACGGCGGGACTTCCGCCCGGTCACGGCTTTCCTGCGGGAGCACGGGGTGTCCTATTCCTGGGGCCACCCCTTTCGGCTCATCTTTAGATGGCAGAACAGACTGGTGCAAATACGATCCCTGGCGGCTGCCAGGGAACTTCTGGGCATGGAGGAAGAGGCCGCGTCGGCTGGCGCCGGCGCTTCCCCAAGAAGACGACACCGTTCCCGCTCCCCGGCATGGCAAAGAGTGGGCCGCACTGGAATGGCGGAAGGCCCGGATCCATCGGCGAGCCAAAGTGAGAGGGGAGAGGCTCTTGCCTCGGTGGCTCTGGTGACTGACTCGAGCCGGATAGACAGCTCTTCGGCAGCGTAGGCTTTCCAAACATCGGCCTGTGGGGTCGGAGGGGCTCTACCACCTCAGGTACATTAAGGGACCTTGCTCCAATGGAGGGTTAACCCGACCCTGAACTCGAGGGGGGCATTACCTGGGTCGTCTACCCCCGACCCTTATGGTCATGTCCAGCTGCTTCTTCTTTTGGACTTTTTTTTCTCTTTAAGGTTCTGGGGCTGTTTTCTTTGTTTAGTATCCTGGGGCTCCTTTGGGTTGGGGGATGTTGATTTGGAGTGGGCTCAGTGGTGGTAGCGGTGGATCTGGTATGACTGTGGGTATATTCGGGCTGTTTATGGCATTACAGGGGGTTCTGTGTGGAGCGGGGTGGGGGAGGGGAATGTCTAAATGATGCCAGTCACGATAGGTTCATGGAATGTTAAAGGCCTTAATTCCCCCCAAAAGCGTCATAAGGTGTGGAAATACATTATAGATCATCATCTGGATGTGGTGGGACTGCAAGAGACTCATTTGGCTCGTAGGGACGAAACCAGGCTCAAGAATAGGCAATACCCACTGATTTACAGGTCTTCGGCCTCCACTAAACACCGGGGGGTGGCACTCTTGTTTCGCTCTACACTACAATTCCAACCCATGGGTGTGCGTAGCGACAGGGAGGGTAGATGGCTGATGTGAAGGGGATGCTCCTTGGCAAGCTCTGCACGTGGGTGGTTCTCTATGCGCCGAACACGGGCCAAAAGGGGTTCCTTGAGGCTTTCTTGCGGGAGGTGGGGGACTTTGGGGAGGGTGCTTTGGTGGTCATGGGGGGTTTCAATTTGGTCTGGGACAAAGAACCTGATTGCTCGCACCAGCAGCGGACGGAGGCAGGCCTCTTTTCCTCCGAGTCGCGTGACGCTATGGAAAGCTTGGGTCTCATTGATAGCTGGCGCGCCCTCAACCCCCACACTAGAGACTATACATTCTTCTCCCATGTTCACCACACGTATGCGCGTCTTGATCACATCTTTCTGAGCCAGTCGTTACAGGGTGACCTGAGGGAAAGTAGGATATTCCCGCTCTCTGTATCGGATCATAGCCTCCTGGCAGTGTGCCTGACTTGGGCCCCGGGGACGTCCCCGCACCGCAAATGGTACTTCCCTATCTCTCTCACGCGAGATCAGGAGTCATGCAAAAAACTCAGGGTGGCCATTGGTGAATTTTTTGAGTTTAACAAGGAAGGGGACACTTCGGTTTTCACCCAATGGGACGCCTTTAAGGCGACGACACGGGGCACGTGCATTGCTGTGAACTCCGCCTTGAACAAACTCAGGCGTGAGGAAAGGGAGGCGCTGGAGGCGGAGCTGACGACACTTGAAACTGCGCACAAGCAGAATCCTTCTCGAAGGACGCTCCGTCCGCTTACGGCAGTACGGGGTAAACTCAGGGCCCACTATAATAACCGGGCGGAGTATACCCTCCTGCGCTTACGGCGTCTTTCTTACGCACAAGGCAACAAAGTAGGGAAACATCTGGCTCGACAGCTTCGCGATAAGCGCGAGAGAGAATACATAGGTGGCATCCGGGCGCCCTCGGGCGCCTTGGAGCATCAAGACGCGGCCAAGGCGGAGCTCTTCGGCGAATTTTATGCCGCCCTGTACTCGGCGGATAGCCTGGTGCCGGAGGATCAGGAGGAGTACCTGAGGGCTCATCCGCTTCCGCAGGTTTCCAAGGAGTGGAATGAACTATTGGAGGCCCCCTTTACTAGGGAGGAGGTGTTGACCGCGATTAAGTCCCTTAAGCCACTTAAGGCGCCTGGCCCGGATGGCTTCACGGCACCCTTCTATCAGACCTTTGCCTCTGAGTTGGGCGACTTTTTGGTGACACTCTTTAATGGCATGAGGGAGGCGGGTCAGACTACGGGCTCTCTGGCGGAGGCGATGATTTCGATCATCCCCAAAGCCGGGAAGGATCCCTCGAAGTGCGAGTCCTACCGGACCATAGCTCTACTGAATGTAGATGCCAAGTTATATTCCTCCATCTTGGCTGCAAGACTCCAGGACCTTATGCCTGCCCTCATTCATCCCGATCAGTCGGGATTCATAAAGGGTCGCCAGACCCACGAGAACACCAGAAGGCTGATTCACCTGATTGAGAAGGCCAATCGCTTCAAGATCCCGGCGGTCTTGGTGGGTCTTGACGCTGAAAAAGCGTTTGACCGGGTAGACTGGAACTTTCTCTTTGGAACGCTGGCGGCCTATGGTTTCTCCTCCAGATTCATAGCTATGCTGCGGGCCAACTACCACGGTCCTCGATCGAGAGTCATGGTTAACGGCCATGTTTCTCCCTTCTTTGCGCACTCCCGGGGTGTGCGGCAGGGCTGTCCCTTATCTCCCCTACTCTTTGCGCTCAGCATTGAACCCCTAGCTCTTAGGGTACGGGAAGACCCGGGCATCAGTGGTCTCCCCTTTTCAGGAGAGCAGCATAAAATGTCCCTCTTTGCTGATGATGTTCTGCTGTCGCTGGCGGACCCGGGAAGCTCCCTTCCACGGGTACAGGAGTTACTCTCTCAGTTTGAGGCAGTGGCGAGTTTTAGGGTCAATCCTAGCAAGTCCTATATCCTTAACCTCACGCTACCATCCGCTGAGGTGGACCGCATCCCGCCGCTCTCGCCCCTGTCGTGGGCCAGCTCCTCTATACAGTACCTAGGTGTCCGGCTGACCTCGTCAGTCACCACTCTGTATGCGGCCAACTTCCCGCCTTTGTTGACCCAGATACAGACTGAGCTTAATCGGTGGAAGCCCATGTTCATTTCTTGGCTGGGCTGAATCCATGCTATTAAAATGACGATGCTCCCCAAGCTACTGTATCTGTTTCAAGCGCTCCCTATTACATTGGGTGGGGGCTATTTTAGGCGCATTAAGACCATGATCCTACACTACATTTGGCAAGGGGGTCGCGCTAGACTTTCCTTCCTCACACTGCGACGGCCTTTGAAGAAGGGAGGGGTCGGCCTCCCGGATATGCACCTTTATTACAAGGCGGCGCAACTCCGAGTGCTGGTGGAATGGACCCAGATGGAATCGGAGAAGCACTGGTTGCATATGGATAGGAGTGTAGCGGGGAGGTCGATATGGGACCTGGTCTGGAAAGCGAAGGGGGATCGCCCTCGGAATGCCTATATTAGCACTCCTACGAGCACTACACTGAAGGTCTGGGACTTGGTTTCCAGCGATGAGAGGTGGACTTCCTTCCCGTCCCCCTTCACCCCTATACATTTTAACCCGGCCTTTCCGCCGGCACTTGTGGAGGGCCCCTTTGATGTGTTTCACGGTTATGAGCCACTCACCTTCCATAATTGCATGCGTGACTATGCAGTGCTACCATCCAGGCGTTACCGGCATACCCAAATGCTACACTGGGCGTTGTCACCTGCGGTGCGGGACGCAGCGACACGGCCTCTTACAGATTTTGAGACCTTTATCACCCGCACCGCATCCATGAGAGGGGTGATCTCATTCCTTTATGGCCTTCTGCTTGCTACGGCTATCTCGCCTCGCCCTCGATATATGGGTTTGTGGGAAGAGCACTTGGGTCGGGATATCTCCGACGAGGAGTGGACTCACCTCTGGCGTGACTTGCACAGATTTAATCATTCCATTGACCTTAAGGAGGCCCACATGAAAACGATGTTGGACTGGTATCTTTACCCAGCCCGGTTGAAAAAGATTTTTCCCTCCACATCGGCTAGATGTTGGCGAGGATGTGGCCTCTTGGGGGATTTTCGCCATATTTGGTGGGACTGCCCTGACATTCGCCCCCACTGGGAGGAGATACTGTCCCAAATCAAAGATATGCTGGGTTACCCGATACCTGACTCGATAGGCTTTGTTCTATTGGGTCTCCATGATCCGCTTCTGGAGCATCAGACCAAGGCGGATAAACAAATCCTTTAGCTCTGCATTGGTGCGGCCAAGCTGACCTTGGCGGCGGCCTGGAAAAAGAAGGAGGCTCCTGCACTCTCCCTCTGGCATGCAAGGTTGTGGAAACTGCTGAGCATGGAGCGTATGGCGGACGTTTTCAGAGGGGATTTCAAAAACTTCGTTTTTCGATGGGGCCCCCTGGTCCGCTTCCTTTCTCAGGGCCTGCCGTCAGCGGTTTGCCCGCCCACACTGCGTGCACTCCATTTGTTCCAGGTGTGGGAGGATGTTTTGATGTGTGCCTGTTACTTAGCTGCCACCACTGGGGGGAGGGGGGTTGGAGGGTTGAAGGAGTTTTGGAGGGAGGGTGTTCTGTTCCTTTTATCTCTTTGGGTGGTGAGTTCTTTTTTTCTTTTTGTGTTTCATCTCGCTGCATTGTTTTTCTTTTGGCGGAGAGACGAGGAGGCGCAAATTAGACTGATCGATTGAGCTCCCGACTTGGGTGGCTTGTGCCTGGCGCCACTGTGAGCCGGTGCCTTCATATGGACTCCCCCTTGGGGCAACATTATTCGCTGACGACCTTTGAGAGCCATCCTGGCTAGGGTGGCCGCGTTGAACAATCTTCAGCAATGCTCAGTCTCCTCTGCCATGTAAAGTGAGCTCCTGCGAGGGCCCTTGCCGCCTTTACTGTGTTTCTATCTTTCCTCTCACTTTCTTCCTTCTTCCTTATTGTACTTTCAATAAAAATATCTTTAACGAAAAAGAAGGGTGAACAAGCAGGTTTGGAGCCTGAAAGTATGGCCCAACCAACCAAGAGAAAAAGAAAGAAGACTGGGGAACCAGCTTCTACACAGCAAGCCTCTCAGGACCCCTCTCCTCAGCGAGAGGATTCGGAAACCCTAGAGGGAACTGAGCCCATGGAGCTTGAGCCTTACCAGGTTGGACTCCTGGGCCCAGGGGGACCCACTAGGGAAGAGCTGTGCCAGGGTCAGCGAGACTGCCCCACTCTTGAAAGCCTGAGGCAGCTGAGGTTTTGTAAATTACGAATTAGTTTGTGCTCAGCCTCCATTTTGAGATCGCCGCCATTTTATGTTGCCCTCACTCAGGCAGATCGGCAAACGCGATGTTTTTTTCGTTTCTGCTTTGCGTGTCAGGTGGCTTCCTCGCCTATGATTACTAACGAGTGTCAGGGTCTGGCCGAGTACACTAATTCCTGTTTGAGCTGATTAATCCCCGTCCGGACTACATGTCATTTCACACCATTGTTTCCTTTAAGTTATCTTATCTGCTGTTCTTCGCTACACGTCTCATGCATTCTCCTGTTTCTCGACTGTCCTTCTACGACACACAGCTGTGTTTTCTCTGCTAGTAAACTGAATTGTGTGGATTTACTTGTGATTTGCTTAAAGGGTCGAGTGATAAACATACTCAGGAACTTGAGTTGTTTTGGACTTAAAGTATTGTCTATAACGTTTGCCTATAGCTCATTGTAACATGCGGGGGAGGAATAGGCAGGAGACGTGTCTTGGTTTTGGTAGGATTTATTCTTTGGTACAACAAATCAGTGCAAGTCTTGAAAGGAGCTCCTCGTCTTGGGGATCGGCTTCTTTCTTGGCTGGTCTTCCGGAGTAGTCCCTCCTCCCTTCGTCGGACCGGGCTCCTCTTTCGGGTTGGCTCCGTTCTGACCCAAGTTCCACCGGTGAAAGGGGAAACACAAAGAGGCAAGTATCAGTACTTCCTTCTGTAACCAATATCACAACAGGGGGGGCGTGAAGGAAACCGTCAGTGCTCACAACCGTAACATAAACGTGAAAGGGGTGAAGGGTCGGGTTTCCGGGAATCAGGGTTAGACTATGTAAGGCTTTTGCCTTTCTTCCGCACCCAGCCCACGATACCGGTACGCACCTCGGAGAGCCACACCCCTCCTGGTGTGCAGCTGGGTGACGCGTGGTGTTGGCCTCCAGGCTTTCTCCTCAAAGCGTCCTTCCTCTCGTCCGTATCTTCTTGTCCTGGCGGCTCCTCCGTCCCTGATGTCACTGGGGTAGCACACGCCTCGTTGTTCTCCGCTCCTTCCGACTTCTCCTTTTCTCTCTCCGCTCCGCTCAACCCACTGCTCCACGCCTCTCCTCCCTTCCTCGTACTGTCCGCTCCTCCGGTGTAGTAACACACCTATGTGCTATCACCGCCGACGTTTATCGGGACTCGTGACTCCTCCTCCTCCATACGTCCGCCCATCCAGTTAAAAGGCCCGATGTCGTCCTCCTCATCACAGCTGTATTTTTCCACACTGGTCCATTCCTGGAGACTCTGAGGCTGAGGAGATAAGAGGGGGGGTCACAGGTTATAGGTTCACGTCGGGAGACAGGGGAGGGTGGCATGAGACCGTCCTCCGTGTTACACACCATCCCCCCTGGACACTTCCGTTCGGGAAGTGGATTCCTGGAGAGGAAATCAGCCCCCGTATTGTCAGTACCCTTTTTGTGACATATTGTGAAGTCATAGGGCTGTAGAGCCAAGAACCAACGCATCACTCTGGCATTGAGTGATTTGTTGCGAGCCATCCACAGAAGGGGCGCATGGTCTGTATAGAGAGTAAATGGACGCCCCTCCAAATAGTAAGCCAGCTTGTCCACCGCCCACTTTATCGCTAGGCATTCTTTTTCAACTGTAGGGTAACTGAGCTCTCTGGGGAACAGCTTCCTGCTAACGTACAGGATCGGATGATCCAACCCATCCAACCCCACCTGTGATAGCACAGCCCATATACCGTAATCTGACGCATCCGTATGCAAAGAGAAGGGACGCGTAAAGTCAGGGGAGGTAAGGATGGGGGGCGATGTGATCATGCGCTTCAGCGCCGAGAAGGCCTCCTGCATCCTCGGAGTAGGGCTGTTCAAACCAGATGGTTTTACCCGAGTCTTCAGTGTCTCGGTGAGAGGGGCTGCTAGTTGAGCAAACTGGGGTATGAATCGTCTATAGTAGCCGATAAGGCCCAAAAACGCACGCATTTCTTTTTTTGTACTGGGGAACGGTGTCTCTGCGATGGCCCGTACCTTCTCGATTTGGGGCTCAATAAGGCCGTGTCCAAGCACGTATCCTAGATACTTTACTTTCTGAAAAGCCATTTTAGATTTCTTAGCAATGATCTTCAGGCCGGCTTTCTCCAGGGTGTCTAGGACCCGGTGCAGGTGTTCCAAATGGGTTTCCCAGTCAGGACTAAAAACAACAATGTCGTCTAGATAAGCTGACGTGAAGGACGAGATGTTAGTAAACATGTTGTTCATTAGCCTTTGAAAGGTGGCAGGGGCACCGTGTATCCCAAAGGGCAATACCGTAAATTCAAAATGTCCCTCATCCGTTGTAAAGGTGGTTTTGTGTCGGTCTTCCTCTTTCAGGGGCACCTGCCAATATCCTTTGGTGAGGTCTATAGTGCTTATGTACTTGGCCTCCCCTAACTTCTCTATGAGTTCATCTATCCTAGGGATGGGATAGGCATCGAAGGTGGATATTTCGTTAAGGGCTCGGAAGTCCATGCAGAACCTCTTCGTCCCATCGGGTTTCGGAATCAAGACAATGGGACTTTGCCAGTTGCTGCGGGATGGCCTGATAACACCTAATCTCAGCATTTCGGCTACTTCTTGTCTGATCCCCTGCCTTCTGGCCTTAGGTATCCGGTAGGGACGGATTTTGACGCTCTTCCCCGGTATGGTTGGGATCTGATGTTCCGCCATGGTGGTTTTCCCGGGTATGTCCGAGAACACGATAGCGTGTTCTTTCAAAGTGTCCAGCAGCTCCTTCTTCTCATTCTCTCTTAGCTCCTCATTGATTACTAGCTTGTTGATAGTGTTGGATCCGTCGGGAGGGTTGTTTTCGGTTATGTGTACCCCCACTGGTGGGGTTCCAAGCCATTTCTTTAACATGTTGATATGGTACACCTGGATCTTCCGGGGATTTACCTGTAGCCGATAACTTGTGTTCCCAATAGTATCACCACTTTATAGGGTCCTCCCCATTCCGCTTTGAATTTTTGGGTGGAGGAGGGCAGGAGGTCTAGGGCCCAATCGTCCTTCTGTAAACGACGCAATTTTTTTCCCTTGTCATATACTGCTTTCTGCTTGTTCTGGTTCTTTTCCAGATTTGCGAAGGCTAGGTCTCTTAACTTTCCCAGCTTGGACCGCTGGTTACGAGCATACTCCAGGGTCTTTAGCGTCTCTTCCGGGGTCTCCTTCTCCCACGCCTCCTTGGTCATGTCTAACAGAGAGCGGGGTTGTCGACCATACAGTAGCTCGAAGGACGAAAAACCTATGCTGCTCTGTTTTTGTCCCCGTATGACATATAATGCTAGGGGAAGGATCTGGTCCCATTCGGCCCCGTTGACCTCTAGCATTTTCCTCAGGGTGGTCTTGAGGGTTCTGTTGTATCTCTCGACTAAGCCGTTCATTTGTGGATGGTATACGGCTGTTTGAATCTGATGTGTATGTAGGAGCTGGCATACTTCCCTCATCAGGCGCGACACAAAGGGGGTTCCCTGATCGGTCAGCACTTCCTTAGGGAACCGCACCCTAGTAAATAGCTCCAGCATCTTGTCTGCTACGTTCCTGGAGGTGGTGGTAGTAAGCGGAAAGGCCTCCGGAAACCTTGTCGAGTAATCTACAATCACTAGGACATATTGGTGTCCCTTTCTTGTTTTGGGGAGGGGGCCTATGATATCCATGCCAATCCTCTCGAAGGGCACCCCAATAATGGGCAGAGGTTGTAGCGGTACAGCACGGGGTCTGGTCATGTTTCTTTTCTGGCAGACATCGCATTCTTGACAGTAGGTCATCGCGTCTTTGTAGATTCCAGGCCAATAGAAGCAACAGAGGATGTTCTGTGTAGTTTTTTCCGCCCCCGTATGGCCGGCTACCAAGTGCGAGTGTGAGTAAAAGAGCACTTGTTCTCTGAAGGGGACGGGGACAAGTAACTGTTCTGGTTCGTCTTTATGTCCCTGTTGGTACAGTAATTTGTTTTTGATAAAGAAACGGGGGTATCTGACCGGCGTTTGTCCATCTGATTGGTGAGCGCTTTCCCATGCGTTGAACAATGTTGCATCGTTCGTCTGGGCGAAATGAAAGCTCCTATCCAGGATCCAGGGATCGGGGGACACCAAGGCGGGGAACGTCTGGTTGCCTTCTTTCTTCCTCGTCCTCACTGGCTCTAGGCTCTGACTAAACATGTCTAAGAAGGCGGGATTGTCTGTTCCTATTATCAGGTCTTCTGGAAGAGAGGAAAGTACCCCTACTCTAATGTCCTGGGGTTTCCCTCTGTTGGGGACTATGGGAAGCACCGCTAGGGGGTAAGGTCGCACATCCCCGTGGACACACCTGATATACACTTTCTCACGGGGAAGGACTTGCTGGGGGCTTACGTGATGGGCTTGCACCACCGATTGGCGGCACCCTGAGTCTAGGAGAGCTTGGACGGGGTTACCATTTACCTCTATACTCACCCGATATGCGTGCCCCATTTCTGATGAATATAGCACGGTCCTAGGTAGGTATCCGACCTCCATCGGTTCTTCTGTTTGCTTCTTCCTGGGACACAATCGGGCTATATGGCCCCAGGTACCACACTCGAAGCATTGGGGACCGGTATGGGGCTGGGGTTCCGGTCGCCACGTTCTGAGTTTCGGTGGGTCAGGGACTTTCGGCGGTCTTCTCTCTATCTTGAGGGGGGATTTTTGTTTCTCCAGTTCCCAGGGGGTGATTGGTCTCTGCTGCACTCTTGAGAACGTGTTAGCCATTTCCACAGCTTGGCTGATGGTCAGATTGTGGTGCTGTTTTAACCACCTCTGAGTAGCGAATGGCAAGGCCTCTAAAAACTGTTCCAAATAAATTCTGTCCATAATCTCCTCCTTCGTGCACGTGTTGGGTGACAACCATTTATCAGCGGCCATCTTTAACCGCACAAACAATGTTTTTGGGGTTTCTCCGGGTACCCCTCTCTCCTTACGAAACCTGAGGCGGTAGGCCTCTTGATCTAGACCGAGATGGTCCAATATGATCCTCTTGATGTCGGCATAGGGGGTGTCTCCTCTCGGATTCGCTACTTGGTAGGCCGCTTGGGCCTCCCTTACCAACAACGGTGCAAGGAAGAATGGCCATTTTGCCCCAGGCCAACCACAGGCACGGGCGGCCCTTTCAAAGTTCAGCAGAAACGTGTCCGGATCTTCGCCGGGCTGGTACTTCTGCAATGACACCCCGCTGATGCTTTGAGGAGTCCCTCCGACAGGTACGGGGCCGCTGGCTGGAACAGGGTCGAGGGCTCGGGCCGTCATGGCCGCCTTCATTATCTCTCTGTCGGCATCAGCTGATTGTATCTGTTGCTCCGCGAGCCACTCCAATCTCTCTTGTCCTTTTACGAGTGCTTGTACCACCTCGTCCATCTTCGTTATACAGACGGAAGGAATGCCCGCATTCTCCACCACTGTAACAAGCGGGGGAGGAATAGGCAGGAGACGTGTCTTGGTTTTGGTAGGATTTATTCTTTGGTACAACAAATCAGTGCAAGTCTTGCGAGGAGCTCCTCGTCTTGGGGATCGGCTTCTCTCTTGGCGGGTCTCCCGGAGTAGTCCCTCCTCCCTTCGTCGGACCGGGCTCCTCCTTCGGGTCGGCTCCGTCGGCTCCGTTCTGACCCAAGTTCCACCGGTGAAAGGGGAAACACAAAGAGGCAAGTATCAGTACTTCCTTCTGTAACCAATATCACAACAGGGGGGGCGTGAAGGAAACCGTCAGTGCTCACAACCGTAACATAAACGTGAAAGGGGTGAAGGGTCGGGTTCCCGGGAATCAGGGTTAGACTATGTAAGGCTTTTGCCTTTCTTCCGCACCCAGCCCATGATACGGGTATGCACCTCGGAGAGCCACACCCCTCCTGGTGTGCGGCTGGGCGATGCGTGGTGTTGGCCTCCGGGCTTTCTCCTCAAAGCGTCCTTCCTCTCGTCTGTATCTTCTCCTCGTCCTGGCGGCTCCTCCGTCCCTGATGTCACTGGGTTAGCACACGCCTCGTAGTTCTCCGCTCCTTCCGACTTCTCCTTTTCTCTCTCCGCTCTGCTCAACACACTGCTCCACGCCTCTCCTCCCTTCCACGTACTGTCCGCTCCTCCGGTGTAGTAACACACCTGTGTGCTATCACCGCCGACGTTTATCGGGACTCGTGACTCCTCCTCCTCCATACGTCCGCCCATCCAGTTAAAGGGCCCGATGTCGTCCTCCTCATCACAGCTGTATTTTTCCACACTGGTCCATTCCGGGACTCTGAGGCTGAGGAGATAAGAGGGGGGGGTCACAGGTTATAGGTTCACATCGGGAGACAGGGGGGGTGGCACGAGACCGTCCTCCGTGTTACATTCATGCTCGTGTGTGATTGCATTTTTGCATTGTGTTGTATGATATATAAACCTGTGCGCCACGGAGTTAAGTGGCAGTCTCTTTTGAACCTCGTTGTATTGACGACTTCTAAGACCACTGTACTAGCTGCAGCTAATAAATACCATCTGCTATGCCAGACGAAGAGTCCGTGTCTCTGTTTTGACAAGGCAGGTGAATCCTGGGGATTTAGGCGTACCCTACGCCACCGGGCCTTAAGGCTGCGGTTCTCCAACTGGTGCCCAACGTGGGGCGACTTCAGCGGTTGAGCCCGAGGGTCATGAGGAGCCCCGCAGGAGAATTCCGGAGGAAGCGCACCACGTGATCGACCCCTGCATGTCGGAAGTGGACCAAAGGTCTTTGACGGCGCGGCTACTCCTCTCCGACGGCTGCTGACGACTGCTGCCCTGACTGTCGCCCTGCCTTGGACCCTTCTGAAGTTTTGGTAGAGCGAGACGATAGACTTTTTTACTGATTTATACACTTTGTTGTTTGTGATCAGTCTAGAGAAGTGACGATGACTGGGCTGAGTAAGTTCAAGAGATTTTGTTGTTTAGGTTGTACAAGGGATTCCCAGTTGTGAGGAAATATAAATTTTATGGTCAAGAAATGTTCCCTAACGTGTACCCCACCGTCTCCATGTACGAGTTTAAAGTGCATGTAACGTCCCTCATGTGCCAGCTATGAAGACGCACATACATTTGCGTCCAACGTTAACATGTCCTCTTTCAGATCCACCCTGAACGGGTTGAATATTCCGTTCCTAAGTATGCCTTGCCAACGTCTTTATGTGGTATACTTTACACGTTTTTCAGCCCAGGCGAAGTAGGCCCTGAATTCTGCCATCGAGCCTTTTCCTGCCTTCTGACTCTGAATGCCTCAGCCTGGGCCTGCCTCTGTACCCGTGACCTCTGCCTTACTCCCTGCGCGGCTAACGGCGCTTAGCTCAGCCTGTTGCCTGCCAAGACTGTATTCAACCTTCGAATTATCTGCTCCGCTCCTCGAAAATACATTCCTGCCTACTAGTTCAAGTAAACATCCTTCCAGCTGCAGAGCAAAGGGCCCGACCTCACTGTCTCCGTGCAAGTAATTCATAGCTCCTGTTACCATGGTAGGCCCATGCCCCCTCGCATCTCATGCAGACACGTAGACGCTTATACACGCACTCACAGTCAGTATAGAATAGCCTCTGCCCAAGAGACCTTTCCCTCTAGATAATATGGTTCCCAAACATCAGATATCAAATATGATATAGGAACGAGTTGATCTGACATGCCAGACTTCTGTCTCTTTCCTCTAGTGTAAATGTCAAGTCCCCTGCACCCTCCAGCTTCACGTCAATCACACGTCATGCAGCTGCGCGCGCATCCAGACCTCAGATTTCTGCTGACATTGTAAGATTCTGCTATGTACCCACCCACTTGTGACACTTTCATGTGACGTTTCTAGCACACACCTCTGTGTTCACGCCTAGTTCACGCCTTCTGATTACGTATTGCTAACACGTGTGTGCTCTTATCTTGTTTCTCTCAGCTGTTACGCCTACTGTATTGGTTTCCATTATATGATTTGAGTATAAAAGTTATGTATTGTCAATAAAGCATTGCTCTATCCCTTCCTGAACCCCAGTGGTGTCAGGAACCCGATATCCGGTTCAAGAACCATTCCTTTTTAAGGAATAAAACCCCTAAGAACTCTAACACCACGGACTCTGTGTCTTTCTTTCCGATTGAGTTATTTTATTTTTAAGTACTTACCTGCATAGAAATTAGGACGGTAATTAAATATTTACCACATTATTTTGGCGCCCGAATAGGGACCCCTCCCCCACCCAACGCGCCGGTTGGTGCGTTGCAACCTTTGCCCCCTGCCATAAGTCAAGACGGACAATTACGCGTACCCGCAGGATTTCCTGTATCTCCCTCAGGCCTACGGAGGTGACGGAGACTGCGATCAGCACCCAGACGAGGCGGTGAGGAGTGCGGAGGATCCCGACCAGAGCCTAGCCGAAAGAAGCAAGGTCCGAGGTGTCAAGAGGCCCACCAGTTCAGAAGTATTCACGTATCGAGTCGAGTCCAGTCCAGTCCGGTCCAGTCCAGTCGAGTTTTCCGAGGCCTTCTGTTCCGTGCTTCCCGGTGAGTACCATTGCTGTGGACGCATCTAGACGGGTGCATTATTATGTATCCGGTAAAGACGGGTTTGGGTACACAAACACGGTCTGCACTGTTTTAGACAGTGTATCTGTATTGTTTAGCAGTACATCAGGCATTCAAGTTCTTGCACTGTTCTCGACAGTGTATCTGTGCTGTTTAGCAGTACATTCTAGTATCAAGGGTAGTCCTATGTGTTCAAAATGTTTTCATGTGATTAATGTCGTGGTATGAGTGATTGTTTGATGTACACTACTGTGTTTTTGTGTAACTAGCTGTGTTCAGAGTAAGTAACAAGTATCGAGTATCCAGTACTAAGTAACAAGATGCCGTTTTTTAATAAATTAAGACAGATAGGAACTAGGAAAGGGATACTAGAGGAAGAAATTCCTGTCCCCCCTAGGGACACTCCTGGAAATTTTATGTACCATAAGCATGGCTTAGATGCCATACTGTACCTAGATTTATGGGCCGATTATACCAAGCACCTAGAGGAGAGACACAGGTGGCCCGTTACAGGAACATGGGTTGCCGAGTGCATCATGAGAGTAGAAGAAGCGCTATGGAAAAAGAAAGCCAGACAATCCCAGAAAGATGCCATAGAATTGTGGCGTAAAGAATCACATAAACGTGCCGAAAAAGCACTCCGAAAAGAAGAAAAACATAGAGAAGAGTCGGATGAAGTCCGAGAAAACGAATTAGTTAATGAAGGGATCCGAGTAAAAGCAGAACAAGTAGACCGCATGCGAAACACTCTTGCAAATGGCATGTACTTTGTGGCCGAGGGTTTGCCTAAAGCCACTTCAGAAATACCGAAAGATCTGCCGCCACCATTGGTTCCAACTAAAGTAAGTCACAGGACCACCAAAGACATATTCCTTGCTTCCTATCTAGACGATGTAGCTCCCGCTTACACCAATCCACGTGCCCACGTACCGCCTACTGACGGTGACGGAGGTGGCAACCCACTCCAAGACAATGTCCCGCCATTACCGCAACAAAGTTCACCCGTTCGACAACCTGCTCCACCTGCTCCTCCACCTCCACCACTTCCCACACCTAAGATTAATATACTAAATCCGTTTGCGCCTGATCCCATTAAGAGACAAGTTCAGGTACACATACAGACTCCACAGACGCACAATGCTCAAGCCTCCGCCTCAGGAGGTGCGACAGGAGGTTTCCAGACTCCGCCATCAACACACAGATTAAACCTTAGGGATATAATGAAGCAACGTACACCCCAAACACCATGTTTCGACATGCTTAAAGAACCCCTTCCAATTTGCAGATATGATCCAGTACCCGGTAAAGACGATAGAATGTTGTTAGCATCACTACGCTTACGAAAAGTTACAGATTACCTAGTGTTATTTCCAGGAATGACTGAACACCTAGATAGAATATATCATTTTATCCAGACTGGGGAAGATCCTGAAAGTATTAAAGAGGCCCTGGCTCACCAGAAAGTTGACACTCAAGGTTGTATATTACGTTTCTTCATAAATTGCTTAATAAGAGAACGAGACAGGCCTGGAGTAGACAAGGAAGAGATGGAAGCACTAAACAGGTGGGGTCAAAATATAGCCGAAGGAAATCATGATAAACTGAATTGTATAGCAAGTATGTACAAGAAAATCAGAAAAGCAGTAATAGAAATACACGAAAAAGAACAAGAAAAAGAAAAAGAAAGCGGCAGGAATGACTCCTCCGAGGAGGACGGACCTGAAGAACCTGACACGGCTAAAGAAATGATAGCGTATGTGGGTAAGGGAAATTACCTTAAGAAAGGCATTCGTCCAGAAAGCAAGAGAGTTTTTCTCTCTGGCATATCAAAACCGAGTTCTCCTGAATATCTGTTTCAGGGTACCGATAAAATTCTTCAAGAACGAATGGGGTACCATGTAATCAATTCTATGGATGAACGAGAACTAGCCCGGTCAGCAGTACTATGGGCTGACAATCCTAGCACATACAATGAGGATACAGTAGCACAGACATTTCTGAACCTTTCCCCAGACGAGCAGAAATTAGCTGGTGTGTACATGATTCAGCATCTCATCACGTTATACAGACAACAACATTCTGATCCAGGTCCCTTACCTGATACATTAGAAGCACTACTTATGAATAGATGGAAAGGCCTAAGTACCAAGTTAATTCAAATAATTCTAGAACAACGGCACAGATATAACGCTTTCTTAGGCCCACAATATGTTTCAGCTCCGCCCCCAGAAAGAAAAATGTTTCATTTTGACAGGCAGAATCCTTTACGAGAAGTACACCCAGTTATGAATGCCGATAATACCCTGAGACGTGTGTTCGTGTACACACCTTTAACAAAGTTGGAATTGTTAGAAATGAAGAAACTAGTACCCTGTCATGATAAAGACTCTGCAGGTTTCCACCGAGAACTTAAGCACATGTTACTCATGGGAGATTACACGTATACGGATATTATGAAATTGTTAAAAGTACTGCTGCCCACCGGCATTTACGAGAAACTCAAGGAAAAAGAATGGGAGGTGGGAGATAAAAAGATTATTTGGACTGAAATAGAAGACGAGGAAAAAGCTCGTACTCCAGGGCTAGGCCTTGGGGACAAAGCTAAAGCATTACCAGGTCTAATAGTACAGGTCTTGCCAAGATTATTGACGACTAAAAAGGAAGACTGGGACGCAATCTCAGCCTGTAAACAAAAACACGATGAAGATACTAGTGACTTCTATTCAAGATTCGAGAAATGTTTCATTATTAATAGTGGCCTGAAACCAGGTAGCGAGTCATACCCACATCTTTTTGTAACAAAATTAGTCGAGAATTCCCTGACACAAGTTAAGAACCGTGTATATAAAGTTGAAAGTACATGGCAAGCAAATACGCCATCCCAGATGTTACAAATGTTACAATATCACCAGAACAGAATTAGAGAAGAACAAGATCACGAACAGAGACGTATGAAAGACACGAAAATGAAAATGTTAGTGGCCCAGTCGGTTCCAGCCGACGGTCAGAGAAAGGGTGTGACCCAGACAGGTAATTCAGCAGCTCCCGTTAGAGGGACATGCAACTATTGCAAACAGCCAGGTCACTACGTACATGAATGTCCAGTCCTGAAACACAATATATCAACAGGTAAAACTAAAGAAAGACCGCGTCAGCCTAGACAAGACCAGGTCCAGCAACAGACTTCACAGAATATACAGCCTATGCATGCTCCACCACATACAGTACAGACCGCAGCAGTATCACAGCCACAGCCCATTGCCGCGACGCAGCAAGTTTCACAGCAGATGTACCAGTATGCCCAATCTGATTACCCCGATTATCAGCGATACACATGAAACAGCCTAGAGAGGGAGGTTGGCTTGCCTCTTATTGAGATTCCTGTAGATCAAGAGGGTCCTTATGTACACAGTCAAGTATTGGGAAAAGACAGAAAATTTTTAATTGACACAGGGGCAAGCCGCACAACGATCAGCCATGACGAAGTCCCAGGGGCACCCCTCTCAGGCTCACAGAATGTTTCCCTTGGTTTTTCAGGACAGCCTATTGTAAATGAAGTATCGAAACCCGTTCCCCTAGCAGTAGGTCCATTATCACGCGTTACAGACTTGTTACTCACGAAATCATGTCCAGAAAACTTGTTAGGTATCAAGACACTGAAGGCTCTAGGAGCTGTGATATGTTGTTCTCCAGAAGGAGTTAGACTTTTTCTGCGTGACTTTAAGGGTCACTATGTATTACGAGAGTTTGATGTCAGATTGAAAAATGTACCGAAACACCTGTGGGCACAAGGCCCAACCGATGTAGGTTGCATGCACATCACACCATACTGTGTTACACTCAAACCAGGAGTTGTTTTACCACGAATCAGACAATACAAGTTACCACCCGATGCTGTAGTGGCTTTACTGGAAATCATTGAAGAGCTCATTGCCCAAGGAGTGGTCGTAGTAACCGACTCCAATATCTGTAATTCCCCTATCATTCCGATTCTTAAACGTACTGATCCCAATGCACCGCCAGTATATCGGCTGGTGATTGATTTACGAGAACTGAATAAATGCATTGTTCCACAGTATCCTGTGGTTCCCGACATCTCATCCTTATTGACTGCTATTGATTCAGAAGCGACGTTCTTTACTGTAATTGACCTCAAGAACGCCTTCTTCAGTGTACCCATTGATCCAGAGAGCCAATATCTCTTCGGATTCAGTTTAAATGGCCGAAGTTTCAAATTTTCACGCGCACCTCAAGGATTCACAGAAAGCCCCAGCATCTATAGCCAAGCACTGAAAAGACAACTTGACTGTATCCAAATGCCAGTTAACACTGCCTTACTACAGTACGTCGATGATCTGCTGATCACCGCACGAAGCGAACCCGAATGTGAACAAGCATCACTGACAGTTTTACATTTTCTGGCTGACAAGGGACACAAGGTGTCTCCTTCGAAGCTACAATTCTGTGTTCAGCAAGTTGTGTACCTGGGTCACTTGCTGTCCAAAGTGGGGAGACAGCTCACTCCTGACCACATCCAGTTAATTGTAAACATGCCACAACCCCAGACACAAAAGGAAGTGCGGGCCTTTATAGGCCTCACCTCGTACTGCAGACAATGGATTCCTCAGTATGCATTTCTAGCTAAACCACTCATTCAGTTGACAACACAGGAGGCAGCGACTTTGACTGCCCTCCCTTGGACTCAGGAACATACACAGGCTTTTGAGGAATTAAAGAAAGCTTTATGTCAAGCACCAGTTTTAGCGACACCATGTTACAGCAAACCTTTTACACTTTTTGTTACAGAACGTGATGGTACAGCGTTGTCTGTCCTCACTCAAGATCAAGCAGGTTCACATAAGCCTTGTGCTTATTTTTCAAGTACATTGGATTCAGTGGCCCAGGCTCTGCCTGCGTGCTTAAAATCAGTTGCAGCGACAGCTCTAGCAATCAGACAAAGCGACTCAATAGTATTAGG
Organism: Lissotriton vulgaris; assembly: GCF_964263255.1. Lineage (NCBI taxonomy): Eukaryota > Metazoa > Chordata > Amphibia > Caudata > Salamandridae > Lissotriton > Lissotriton vulgaris. The sequence continues at coordinate 98,460 of NW_028246849.1, forward strand.
ACATCCATTGACAGTACAAGTTCCACATTCTGTAGAGGTCCTTCTAAACCGAACACAGACTCAACACCTGACTATAGCACGACTGACAGGTTATGAATTAACGCTATACCAGCCACACATAGAAATCAGACGCTGTAACATTCTAAATCCTGCAACATTGTTACCTTCGATTATGACAGATTCAGCCCCGCATGATTGTATAGAGATCATTAATGCAGTAACAAAGCCCCGACGAGACTTAACAGATGTTCCACTGACAAATCCAGACCTGACACTTTACGTGGACGGTTCATGTATGAGAACAAACACAGGAGAATTAGTAGCCGCGTATGCAGTGACCACTGAAACTGAAGTCAAAGAAACACATCGTATAGATACACTGTCCGCTCAAGCAGCAGAGCTTATTGCTCTGACCCGAGCCTGCATACTAGCCAAGAACAGAAATGTCAACATATACACCGATTCACGTTATGCTTTCGGAGTCGTACACGACTTCGGAGTGTTATGGCAAGAACGAGGTTTCTTGACCTCTCACGGTGCCAAGATCCAACATGGTCCCCTTATTCAAGCACTGTTAGAAGCAATACATCTGCCTTCAGGCATATCTATCATGAAGTGTAAAGCACATACTAAAGTTACAGACTCTATTTCCCAGGGTAACGACCTGGCAGACCAAACAGCAAAACATACAGCATTGACTCACACCCAGACAACTGATGTAACAAAGATCATAGTGCCGACACATTGTATGACAGTTAAGGATCCCACACTAGATGTAATCGATATTCAGACACATGCTACTCCAGATGAAATCAAGAAATGGACTGAACTAGGAGGGATCCAGACAGATCAGGGATGGATGACGAAGGGAAAATTTACATGGTTTCTCCCCGACTCTATGGTTCAAGTCATAATAAATACAGCACATAGTCCAGCACACCTAGGAGAAAAAGCTATGTTAGACAGTTTACAGAATCTCTGGTACAACAAACATTTACGAGCAGCAGCAAAACAGAAAGTGCGTACTTGCATGATCTGTTGTCAGTTCAATCCAGGTAAAAGCGTCCCTGTAGAGCAAGGTGGATTTCATCCTCCCGATCACCCTTTTGAAGTCCTCCAGATGGATTATATCCAGATGGAACGTTGTCGAGGATTCAAGTACGTCCTCGTAGTTGTTTGTGCACTTTCCCATTGGACCGAAGCATATCCAGTCCCAGATTACACTGCCCCGACCACTGCCAAGCAGCTGGTTCGAGATTTCTTCCCACGGTACGGCTTGCCTCGTATCGTGTACTCAGATAACGGACAGCCATTCTCATCCGAGCTCATGAAGCAGGTTTCACTTCTGCTAGGATACCAGTGGAAATTCCATTGCGTCCGACATCCCGAGGCAGCTGGCCTTGTAGAAAGGCACAATCAGACACTGAAAACACGTCTTGCGAAAATATGTAAAGAGAAAGGGGTCGACTGGATAGTCGCCCTGCCAGTTGCACTATTCTACATGAGAATGGACCCACATTCGAGATCAGGACTATCCCCGTATGAGGTGGTCTTTGGTCGACCACCAAATATGTGGGGGACGCCCATGCCTAAGAAAATAACCGATGTTGACTGTAATATGCTGACAGATTACCTTGCCTCCTTGATGTCTGCACTCCAATCATGTCGTTCACAGGTTGCCGCAGCCTTTCCCGACAACACTGATGTGAAGCCACACGATGTCCGTCCTGGAGATACTGTCCTGATACGAAATTTCGATAGGAGGAGTCCGCTGGAGCCCCGTTGGCAGGAGCCGAAGCTCGTCCTTCTGACCACGAGGACTGCAATCAAGGTTGAGGGCCGAAAGGGGTGGATTCATACGAGTCATATTAAAAAATGTAATGAACTGTTGCCAGAGACTGACTCTTCCACCCCCTCAAAGGACTGCCCCGATTCTAGTGACTTTAAACTCCCCATGGTAGAGAAAACTCCGCAAGAGGAGTATAAATCAAAATTGCGGTCTAGCAAGTCAGACAGTTTAATTGTTTAAGTCCTCCCCTAGGTGAATCGGTTAAATTAGTTTCTGACATGTATCCCCTAGACCGAGATAGAGAGAGAGATAGACAGAGACAACTCAAGAAACGTGCATATTGTAAATCACTTCGTAGTCACTGTATAGTGACATTATTGGTTATGTTTTTTCTAAGCCTTCTGATTATTGCTGCCAGTATATTGTTGCATATATATTACCCTATCTTCAAGCGTGCCCAATCTGCTTACAATGTCACTGCCGAACATTCTTTTAGTGAATTACCCCCACACGAGTTATCTTACAGACTTGCGCTGCGCAACAACACATTCATTAGTATGTTACATCACTCCCATCAGACTAATAATGCTACAAACTGTTGGATATGTGGCCGACTCCCTCCCTATCAGAAATACAAGGGAGTTCTGCCTCTTTTTCCATACCCGTTCACTCACAATGGCTCATGTGGTGCATGGTTTAGATTAATTAATTCTTTAGATTCTGATATTGCTGTTTTTCGAAGGAAATTGGGTTTGGGGAAACCTGAACTTAGTTCTGCTTAAAGCCTGTTACCCTGACAAGAAGGGACTTCCCACTAGGACAGGAACTGATCTAGAAAATGAAGTATAGGGATTAGGTAATTATACAATTAACCTCATGATTCTTACTGTTGAATCCGAAGCTGCACCAGTTCTCCCTGCTATGTCAGTATTACCAGTCACGGGTGACTTATGTGTCAGAAAGAAGGGTTCAGTACACTTAAGTCATAGTAAATGTACTACTGTGGTCGAATTCAGTGATCAAGGCAAGTCTACATTTAGAGCTACTCGTCATTCCTACTTTGTTTGTGGCCATACCGCATACATACGCTTGCCTCCAGATTGGGATGGTACCTGTTACATTGCATTCCTTCTGCCACCTGTTTTCCTAGCCCCTCCTGATTATCACAGAAATACAAATCTAGTAACCAATAGACTCCGAAGAGATCTCCCGATTGTCGACTATACTGAAACGGCATGGGAGCAATACACAGACTTCAATAAAGGTTTCTTCCCCTACTTAGGTGCTGTCTTTAATAGTAAACTGATACGAAAATTAACTAGAACCCTCGAAGCAGTGGTGAATGAAACTACTTCCGCTCTAGGCAACTTAACAGAGGAGCAATCTGCCATGCGGGTTGTTGTTCTTCAAAATCGTCTTGTTATTGACGTCATCCTAGCAGATAGGGGCGGAGCCTGTAAGGTCATCGGGTCGAGTTGCTGTGTTTTCATTCCAGAAAACGCGCCAACAGTATATAAGGCTATCACACGTCTTCATAAAATTGCAAGTTTGATACATCAGAATCCAGGCACCTGGACTTGGTCCGGTTGGTTCTGGACAACGTTGACCGCTTGGGGATGGAAGATCCTATCCTTCCTAGGCATTGCCCTTCTCATAGTATTCAGTTGCTGCCTGTGCCTACAATGTGGGCCAGCGATTTGTGGTCTGTGCGCCACATCATGTATTCCGCATTCAAGTTTCCACTCAAAACGCGAGAAGAAGAAAGAAGAGCAAATGATGTTACGTGAACAGACTGATCGATTCATGAGGATCGATATATCATGAAGGGTCCGTAGGGAACAAGGAGGGAATGAGGAAATATAAATTTTATGGTCAAGAAATGTTCCCTAACGTGTACCCCACCGTCTCCATGTACGAGTTTAAAGTGCATGTAACTTCCCTCCTGTGCCAGCTATGAAGACGCACATACATTTGTGTCCAACGTTAACATGTCCTCTTTCAGATCCACCCTGAACGGGTTGAATATTCCGTTCCTAAGTATGCCTTGCCAACGTCTTTATGTGGTATACTTTACACGTTTTTCAGCCCAGGCGAAGTAGGCCCTGAATTCTGCTATCGAGCCTTTTCCTGCCTTCTGACTCTGAATGCCTCAGCCTGGGCCTGCCTCTGTACCCGTGACCTCTGCCTTACTCCCTGCGCGGCTAACGGCGCTTAGCTCAGCCTGTTGCCTGCCAAGACTGTATTCAACCTTCGAATTATCTGCTCCGCTCCTCGAAAATACATTCCTGCCTACTAGTTCAAGTAAACATCCTTCCAGCTGCAGAGCAAAGGGCCCGACCTCACTGTCTCCGTGCAAGTAATTCATAGCTCCTGTTACCATGGTAGGCCCATGCCCCCTCGCATCTCATGCAGACACGTAGACGCTTATACACGCACTCACAGTCAGTATAGAATAGCCTCTGCCCAAGAGACCTTTCCCTCTAGATAATATGGTTCCCAAACATCAGATATCAGATATGATATAGGAACGAGTTGATCTGACATGCCAGACTTCTGTCTCTTTCCTCTAGTGTAAATGTCAAGTCCCCTGCACCCTCCAGCTTCACGTCAATCACACGTCATGCAGCTGCGCGCGCATCCAGACCTCAGATTTCTGCTGACATTGTAAGATTCTGCTATGTACCCACCCACTTGTGACACTTTCATGTGACGTTTCTAGCACACACCTCTGTGTTCACGCCTAGTTCACGCCTTCTGATTACGTATTGCTAACACGTGTGTGCTCTTATCTTGTTTCTCTCAGCTGTTACGCCTACTGTATTGGTTTCCATTATATGATTTGAGTATAAAAGTTATGTATTGTCAATAAAGCATTGCTCTATCCCTTCCTGAACCCCAGTGGTGTCAGGAACCCGATATCCGGTTCAAGAACCATTCCTTTTTAAGGAATAAAACCCCTAAGAACTCTAACACCACGGACTCTGCGTCTTTCTTTCCGATTGAGTTATTTTATTTTTAAGTACTTACCTGCATAGAAATTAGGACGGTAATTAAATATTTACCACAGTTGGAGGAGTCATGTCCGATTCCTCTGGTTGGAACTCCGACTTATGAGCTCTATTCGAAACATGGTATTGGTACCATTACCTTTAACGAGACATGGGTCCGATATCCGAAAAATAGTGGAGTTTTGAGTTGGCCACAGAATGGTAGCTTCGATCCCGCTATATTGGATAATTTGGAAACAATTCTGTTCAGGAGAAAAGCCCGGCCGGCTATGTTTGACTCCTTTCGCCTCTGGCGTAAAGAAGCCAAACAGAAAGAAATTAAACAAGGGAAAAAGGATAAGAAAGCACAAGACATGTCAGTCTTTCAGGCTGCCCAGCAGTTTACAGATAACAAAGTAGATGATGCGAAGGAGATATCAGAGCGACAACATCGTATGGCGATAAATAGATGCTATCCGATGCTGCCTACTTCCTCTTCAGATAAAAGTAAGGAATTAGAAGAAGATCCCCTAATGACTTGCTTATTGAGCTCACCTCCGCCCTATGTTCAGAATGCGACTGCACCTCCGTTACACCCTCCTGTTGCTCAACAAGTGGTTGCTCAATTACCGATTGTCCAGCGACTAGCCCAGCCCCTTAATGCTTCCTAGTTTACTTCTGCTTTGCCTTCACAGCTTGTACATCAGCCCCCGCTTTCTCCCGCTCCTATTCTTCGACATGCTACGTCTCAGTCTCCATTGCCTTCTACATCTGTAATACCCCCTATTCTTTTGAGGGATTCCCCTGTTTCACAGAGGAGGATAGCAGATGATGTTACAAATTTCTTTTCTCCTTTTGTTAGGTCCCTGAAAATGTCTCCAGCTTTTTCTAGACGACAATCTCGTTATCAGCTTCCTTTTGCGGACGAGAAAATAGCTCTGGGTTCTCTCGCTCGCAAATGGATAGAGCATGGGCCAGAATATAGTATAGATGACATTATGAGTTGTTTTCATCAATGGGGGGAGCCCACGCAGAGATATGTTTTCAATATTATGTGTCAAACTCTTATCAGAGGTTGGGAGGATATGGAGTTAGATACAATCCCTTCGGACCTCCTGAAATTACAGGGTGATTTTGATAAAGGTTTTATTGTAGGACACAGAGTTGAGGAGGCGGTAACTAGACTCATTGCGTTTCGAACTATGTTTCCATCCCTGTCCTTTTGCGAGGTTGATTCCGTTAATAAAAAGGGTAGTAAGAATTTTCCGATGCGTGAAGTCCCTCCCGTACGGAGAGACGCAGTGGTTGGTCCACCTGCTCTCCCTGCTCATTTCCAGCGTATATGGGTTCACGAACCCTGGAAGAGGTCTGAAGTATTGGCGCTTAAGCAAACTCTTCCCGACCCCCGTAAAAATCCTGCTGGATATTACAAAGAATTGTCCCAAACAGTTGATGCTTGTATCATGAATTTGGACGATATTGATATGTTATTTGGGAATGTTGTTCCGCAAGGTATATGGGCACGGATTCGTAGGGAAGATCATTTGGCCGAATTAGGTGGTGATTGGGCTGCTATTAGAGCTGCGGATGCGAATCAGGTGGCGGTGCAAAGCCCGAGGATTTGATTACGGCTCTTCCAGGTAGAATAATTGAGTTAATGAAGACAATGATGCCGGCGGTACGAGTGAATTGGGATAAGTTGGCCGCGTGTAAGCAAAAGAAAGATGAAAGTGTTTTGGATTTTTTCACTCGTTTCGAAGAAACGTTTATAGACCATAGCGGTCAGGATTTGAGTGTAGAGGGTGGCTAGTGATTATTTGTGGACAAGTTTGTATATAATTTGCCTCCTGAATTATCGAATAACCTGAAGAGTTCTTAAAGTGCATGGGCTGTCTCTTCTCCTGCCAAGATATTGGCTACTGCACAGTATTATGAGAATAGGGATAAGGAGGAGAAGGAGAAGCAAGAGAAGAAAAATAAGGATTTGAAAACTAAAGTTCTTTTACAGCAGGCGTATCCGCCTCGTTCGAATCAGCATCAGCAGAACACTCAGTTTCAGCAGCCTCCCCAGTTTCAGAGACAGTTGCAAAAACCTGAGTATTTTACGCCGAGACCTTCATTAGGTCCTAATCAATGTGCATATTGTAGGGAGGAAGGACATTTTAAAAGTAATTGTCCAGTCTTATTACAGCGTAATAATGGGATGTCTGCTTCTCGAGGTCGTGGTAATTTTCAGACGGGATCTAGGGGAAGAGGACGAGGTACGCCCTCTCAGGAGCAGCGTTCTCGTGTCCCATCTACATCGAATTACTTTGATCAGCAGGCAGTTCCGTCTACGCAGTATTACAACGATGATTATTACGTTGAAGAAAGGGCTGACAATTTTCAGACCGAATAGGACAGCCAAGGACGAAGTGAGGGAGTTATGTCGATTCCAGTAGATCAAGATGGGGCATATGTCACTGTTAATACAATGGGTGTCTCAGAACCGTTTCTTTTGGATACTGGTGCGATGAAAAGTTCGATTATTCATTCTAAACTCCCTGGGGCCCCTTTGTCTGGCTTAATAAATACTTCTGTGGGATTTTCTGGTGCTCCAGTTTGTAATCTGGTTTCTTGCCCCCTGCCTGTTTCGATTGGTCCTTATGATTTGGAAGCTCCACTGATATTGATAACTGGTTGTAACGAGAACTTATTGGGTTTAGATTTGCTAAAAAGGTTGCAAGCGACATTGTTTTGTTCCCCTTCTGGTGTGCATCTCACGTTGGGAAAAAGATTAATGTCCCCTATGTATTTATCTCGGGACAAGTTTCCACCTGAGTTATGTTCTCTCCCAGAAAGACTATGGGCCACGGGTCCGAATGACGTGGGCTGTCTGGCGATCCCACCGTATGTCGTCACAGTTAAGAATAATGTTCGAATGCCACGCATTCCTCAATATCGTATCTCTAGTGATGGCGAGAGAGCATTATTGGCCATTGTTGATGACTTCATTCAGAAAGGTGTGGTTGAAGAGACTAGAGGCAATGTTTGTAATAGCCCTGTTCTCCCGATCCTTAAAAGGACGGATCCTTCACAGCCTCCTGTCTATAGATTTGTTATTGATTTAAGGGAAGTCAACAAAATAGTGGTACCACAGTTTCCTGTTGTTCCGGACATTACAGCCTTATTGACGATGATTCCTGCTTCGGTAGCTTGGTTTTCAGTGATCGACCTTAAGAATGCTTTCTTTAGCATTCCCATTGCTGAGGAGAGTAGGGATATTTTTGGTTTCTCTTTAGGTGGCCGAAATTTTCGCTTCAAGAGAGCTCCTCAAGGTTATTGTGAAAGTCCCTCCATTTACAGTAAAGCTCTTAAATGTCAACTTGATACTTTTCCTTTGCCTCCAGGTGCTACGCTTGTTCAGTATGTGGATGATTTGCTGGTGGCTGCTGATACGGAGGATGTGTGTAGGAGTGTGACTGTGGCGTTGTTGCATCATTTGGCTGTTTTAAATCATAAAGTATCGCCCTCCAAGTTACAGTATGTCCGACAAGAAGTGACCTATTTAGGTCATCTCTTGTTGAAGGAGGGAAGGCGATTGACCCCAGAACGTATTCATGCTATTTCACAGATGTCTGTACCCACCACACAGAGAGAAGTGCGTGCCTTTTTGGGTATCACTTCATATTGTAGACAATGGATTCTTAATTTTTCTCTTTTAGCGAAACCATTGGTGGCATTAAAGCTGAAAGATACGCCCCAAACGCTCCCTTGGACGGATGAATGTCAGAAAAGTTTTGTTGATTTACGTACTGCCCTGTGTTGCGCTCCAGTGTTGGGTACCCCAGATTATAGTAAGGCTTTTACACTGTACGTTCATGAGAGAGAAGGTTGCGTGTTGTCAGTTTTGACACAGCAATTCAGAGATAAGCAAAGGCCGTATGCCTATTTCTCCGCCACATTAGACCCGGTAGCTAAAGCTTTGCCCAGTTATCTTAAAGCTATAGCAGCTGCCGCAATTTCTATTAGACAGTCTGCCGGATTAGTATTAGATAACACACTCATTGTTATGGTTCCACATGCAGTGGATACTTTGCTAAATAGAACCAAGACGCAGCATCTCACGAGTGCTCGTTTGTCTGGTTACGAGCTGACAATTCTAGCAAGCCATATACATATCAAAAGATGTAACACGCTAAATCCAGCTACATTGTTGCCACTCCCAGATGAGAAAGATGATCAGGGAAAGCATGATTGTTTTCTTCGAACAGAAGAAGAAACAAAGGGGGGAATTGACCCGGATGGGATCCTATGGGTGGACAGTTCTTGTTTTAAACTTCCAAATGGAGAAACCACTTCTGCCTATGCTGTTACCACCTTATGCACTATTGTTGAGATGGCACGTATTGGATATAATTCAGCCCAAGCAGCTGAATTAATAGCTTTGACTAGAGCATGTGTACTGTCGAAGGGAAAGAGAGTGAATGTGTATACAGATAGTCAGTATGTGTTCGGTGTTGCGCATAGTTTTGGAAAGTTATGGAGGGAGAGAGGATTTTTCACCTCTCATGGGACAAAGATTCAGCATGGTCAGTTGGTAACTGATCTTCTTGAGTCACCTACTTTGCCAGCACAGATAGCGATCATAAGGTGCAGTGCACATAAGAAAATCACAGATGATGTGGGTCGTGGAAATGCGTTTGCAGACGAGATAGCGAAAACTACAGCTAGAAACACCACTAGTCGAATGTATGTGGGAGGCCCCACAAATTGGGTGAGGGAAATTGGAATGTGTGAAGATACGATTGAGAGTGTGAAAACGATTCAGGGAGAAGCTACTGAGAAAGAATTGAGCATGTGGAAAGAAAGGACAGGAATGTTAGATCCAACGGGTTGTTGGACAGAGTCGTCAGAACATCAGCGATGGTTGTTACCGGACGCTTATGTGTTGCCGGTCGTGACTATGGCTCATGGCCCAGCTCACATTAGTGCAAAAGGCATATGTAAGCTTTTGGCTCCGGTATGGCAGAATGAAGGAATTCCGAAATGTGCAGAAAATGTGGTTAAACATTGCATTGTTTGCTTAATGCATAACCCAGGAAAAGGAACCCCAACTCCAGCAGGCCATTTTGCTCCTCCGTCATATCCCTTTGAGGTGTTTCAGATCGATTACATTCATATGGATCGCTGTAACAACCTCAAGTATGTTCTGGTGGTGGTATGTGCCTTTTCCCGCTGGATAGAGGCCTACCCCTTGAAAGATAACACTGCTTTGTCAACTGCTAAAGTGTTAATTAAGGAATTTTTCCCCAGGTTTGGTTTGCCGCGTATTGTCTGGAGTGACAATGGAAGTGAATTCGTGGGCCAGATAATGCAGAAAGTATGTTCTGGTCTCGGAATTAAACAAAAATTCCATGCGGCAAACCATCCACAGTCGGCGGGTTTGGTTGAGTGTTACAATGGTACGCTTAAGCTTAAGCTGGCGAAGATTCAAGCCAGTACAGGTCTTGCTTGGCCAGATGCTCTGCCCTTAGCTCTTTTGTCAACCAGAACTACTGTGCACTCTCGTATGGGACTTAGCCCATATGAGGTGGTATTTGGACATCCAGCAAATGTTTGGGGTGTCCCTCGTCCCAAAAGATACTTAGACATACCATATCCTCTGTTAATTGATTATCTGCACGATTTGACTACTAAATTGAGTGTTATTCGTCAACAGGTACAAAGTGTTTTGCCAGAGGCCTCCACAGACCCGGGTCACACCATTGTGCCAGGCGACTGGGTCTGTGTGAAGAACTTTCATCGGACTAAGAATTTGGAGCCTAGGTGGTCCCCACCTACGCAGGTGTTGCTCGCTACTCGCACGGCTGTGAAGGTGGTGGGAAAGCGCAATTGGGTGCATGGAGTGCACTGCAAAAAGGTGCCACTTCCATTACCCTTTGACCAGTGGACTCGTAGTGGTGTAAGAGAATCGAACACTGCAGCTGTTCCTTGTTTTGTCCCATTCAGTGATGCTCAGATTTATGGGACTCTGTCTGAAAAAGCGGATGACGATATTCTCCAAGCTGCTGTGCCTGTGCATCGTCGAATAGACACCACCAACCCAGAAATACTGTTTAAAGGTCAGACCGTGCCGAGCAAAACATGCTACAATTTAAGGCCAAGACCCAACGAACTGAACTCTTGAACACTTTTTTATTAATTAAAGACATTATTTTGTTCTTTTTGCTTCTTTTTGTGTAATATTAGTATTAGATGTGCCATCTGTCTCCGTCGCAGGGTCACAGTAGGAGACTCAGACTGTAACCTGATTTTGTTCTTTAGTAAGCGGCTAGTGCCTCAGGTATACAGAAGTGATTAGCTGAGTGATTGGAGAAGAGTGCCGTGAACAACATTTTTTTAGATAAAGATGGATGGTACAATAATTGTAGGTAGGGAAAATAGGAAACAAGAAATGAGGGTAAAATATTGTAAACTATTACGTAGTCAATTTGGCGTAGCTTTGTGTGTTCTTATGTTTTTGTGTATTCTATTAGCCTGCACAGGATGGATTGTTCATATCTTACAATCAAGAAATGTTGTTAATACTACGACTTCTTTGTCTTCTAGACTTTCTGTCTTTTCACACAAAATGCATACTTTACCCCCACATGAACAGATAAGCAGAGCCGAGTATCTGAATAATACGTTTATTCAGTTGTTGCACCAACATCAGTTGGCTATTAATATGACTGACTGTTGGGTGTGCGGACTCATGCCACATAATACACAAAAGGGAATGCCATATCTGGTTCTTCCTTTCTCATACGAAGGTTTAGCTTGGGCCTATTGACAATGTTTTCGGCCGCATACCACAACAGACTTAGAAGCCCTGTGAGAACTCCTGGGAATGGATTAGATTTTAGTCATAGTTCCTTGATAAAAAGCATAATGGTAATGGCCAAGATTGTAGAGAAGAGTAAGATTCCATTGGATGAAAAGAAAGCTGGATGGATGGAATGTTACCCACTATGTCTCCATTCTCAGCGATAAAACTAGAAAAGGCGAGTCTTCTTTAGTGTGGACTGTGCCCCATAAAGGAAATCTTTGTCTCCAGATTAATAGCAAGAAAATTGATGATATCCAGAAATGTACATATATATATGTTCTTTCGTCTCTTGATTTCCCTCCGCTAGTTCCATCTCAAGGAACGTATTTTGTTTGCAATGATCAAGCCTACACTTGGTTACCTTCTAACTGTCCTGGAACCTGCCACATAGCTTTTCTTCTGCCCCCTACATATACAGCTTCGTCAGACCATCACAGAGTTAGACATAGCAGAGGCGTATTCGATGCCAAAGACACGACAGAGCAAGAGGGAGGATATTTCCTTAAGAGATTCCTTCCCTTTTGGGGTCCAATGGTTAACAGCAGACACATTAGGCAATTGGTTCGAGTGGTTGAGACCACTATTAATGTTACTGCAGGTGCGATAGGTAACATTACAGCAGAGCTTCAAGCGGACCGTCTTATGACGCTTCAGAACCGAATTGCGCTAGACGTGATTCTAGTAGATCGAGGAGGTGTCTGTAGATTGATCGGATCTAGTTGCTGCATTTATATTCCAGATGACGCTCCAGCAGTATACCAGGCCATTTCCAAATTGCACACAGTCTCAGAGTCGATACATCAGGATGAGGGAGATTGGTCTTTTATGGAAATTGTTGTGGGGAATACTGTCAACTTGGGGATGGAAAATCTTAACGTTCTTTGGAGCAATTCTAGCTGTCATATTCTCTTGTTGTTTGTGCTTTCAGTGTGGTCCTGCAGTGTGTGGCCTGTTGGCTACCTTGTGCGTTCCACGATCTGCTGCTCAAAAGACAGAGAATATTAGAATGATGGTGCAGCAACAACTTGAAGATTTCATGAATATCAGTATTGACTCTGACTCAGATTAGCATGAGTTGGTTTGCTTTGCCTGAGTAATGGCAAAAGGAGGGTCTGAGGTTTTGTAAATTACGAATTTGTTCGTGCTCAGCCTCCATTTTGAGATCGCCGCCATTTTATGTTGCCCTCACTCAGGCAGCTCGGCGAGCGCGATGGTTTTTTCGTTTCTGCTTTGCGTGTCAGGTGGCTTCCTTGCCTATGTTTACTAACGAGTGTCAGGATCGGGCCGAGTACACTAATTCCTGTCTGAGCTGATTAATCCCCATCCGGACTACATGTCATTTCACACCATTGTTTCCTTTAAGTTATCTTATCTGCTGTCCTTTGCTACACGTCTCATGCATTCTGCTGTTTCTCGGCTGTCCTTCTACGACACACAGCTGTGTTTTCTCTGCTAGTAAACTGAATTGTGTGGATTTACTTGTGATTTGCTGAAAGGGTCGAGTGATAAACATACTAGGGAACTTGAGTTGTTTTGGACTTAAAGTATTGTCTATAACGTTTGCCTATAGCTCATGCTCGTGTGTGATTGCATTTTTGCATTGTGTTGTATGATATATAAACCTGTGCGCCACGGAGTTAAGTGGCAGTCTCTTTCGAACCTCGTTGTATTGACGACTTCTAAGACCACTGTACTAGCTGCAGCTAATAAATACCATCTTCTACGCCAAACGATGAGTCTGTGTCTCTGTTTTGACAAGACAGGTGAATCCCGGGGATTTAGGGGTACCCTGCGCCACCGGGCCTTAAGGCTGCGGTTCTCCACAGCAAGCTGCTGCAGAAGCACAGGGAGATGTCAGTGGTACCCACAGAGCTTATTGGAAAGAGGGATTACTGCATGCTGAGGCAAGAAACCCCAATCCTGGAGCTACCAGGAGGGTGGTAGTGCCACAGAAGTACAGGGAGTTCCTCCTAACTTTAGCTCATGACATCCCCCTAGCTGGACATCTAGGGCAAACCAAAACTTGGGAAAGGCTAGTTAGCCATTCTAGTGGCCCCAGATGAACCAAAAGGTGAAGGGGTTTGTGAGCTCCTGTGTTACCTGTCAAGCTATTGGCAAGACCGGTGGCAAACCAATGGCCCCCCTGATACCACTGCCAGTGGTGGGAGTACCCTTTGAAAGGGTAGGTGTGGACATTGTGGGTCCACTTGAGCCTCCCACAGCCTCAGGGAACAAATTCATTCTAGTAGTAGGGGATCATGCTACTAGGTACCCTGAAGCAATTCCCCTTAGGGTTACTACAGCTCCTGCAGTAGCCAAGGCCCTCCTGGGTGTCTTCACCAGGGAAAGGGTTTCCGAAGGAGGTGGTTTCCGTCAGAGGTACCAACTTCATGTCTGCTTACCTGAAACACATGTGGAAGGAGTGTGGGGTGCAGTACAAGTTTACTACCCCATACCACCCACAGACCAATGGTCTTCTGGCAAGGTTCAACAAGCCATTGAAAGGTATGATCATGGGACTCCCTGAAAAACTCAAAAGGAGATGGGATGTCCTGTTGCCATGCCTGCTTTTCGCTTATAAGGAAGTGCCACAGAAGTGAGTAGGGTTTTCACCCTTTGAACTCCTGTTTGGTCATCCTGTAAGGGGACTACTTTGGCTGGTGAAAGAGGGTTGGGAGAGGCCTCTCCAAGAACCCAAACAAGACATGGTGGACTATGTGCTTGGCCTAAGGTCCAGAATGGCTGAGGCATCCAAGAATCTTGAGGCCAGCCAGGAGCTGCAGAAGCACTGATATGACCAAAAAGCCGCCATGGTTGAATTTCAACCTGGACAACAGGTGTGGGTTTTGGAGCTAGTGGCACCAAGGGCTCTCCAAGACAGATGGAGTGGCCCTTACCCAATCCTGGAGAAAAAGAGTGAGGTCACTTACTTAGTGGACCTAGGCACCAGTAGGACACCCAAAAGGATTATCCATGTGAACCGCCTTAAACTCTACAATGACAGGGCTGACCTAACCATGCTGATGGTGACTGATGAGGAACAGGAAGCAGAGAGTGAACCTCTCCCTGATCTCCTCTCTTCCAGCCCAAAAGATGGGTCAGTGGATGGAGTGGTCTTTTCAGACACCCTCTCTCCCCAACAGCAGACTGACTGCAAGCAAGTCTTACAACACTTTGCTAGCATCTTTTCCTTGACCCCTGGTCTGACCTGACCAGCTGGTGTACCCATGTTGTGGACACTGGTGACAGTAACCCTGGCAAAAACAAGATCTATGGACAATCAGACCAAGTCAAGGAAAGCATCAAAGCTGAAGTCAGCAAGATGCTGGACCTAGGGGTGAATGAACCCTCTGAGAGCTCCTGGGCTAGCCCAGTGGTTCTGGTCCCCAAACCTCGTCAACAGGGTGGAAAGAGAGAGATGAGGTTCTTTGTGGACTATAGAGGGCTCAACTCTGTCACCAAGACAGATGCTCACCCCATCCCAAGAGCAGACAAGTTGATAGACAAGCTAGGGACAGCCAAATTCCTCAGTACCTTTGACTTAACTGCAGGGTACTGGCAGATTGGCATGGCCCCAGGAGCCAAAGAAAAGACAGCATTCTTCACCACTGATGGGCACTATCAGTTCACTGTAATGCCTTTTGGGTTACAAAATGCCCCTGCCACCTTCCACAGGTTGGTGAACCAAGTCCTGACTGGATTGGAGTCCTTTAGTGCAGCTTATCTTGATGATATTGCTGTCTTTAGCTCCACCTGGCAGGATCATCTGATTTACCTTGGGAAGGTTCTACAAGCCCTGCAATCTTCAGGACTGACTATCAAGGCATCCAAATGTCAGATAGGGCAGGGCACTGTGGTGTACTTGGGCCACCTTGTTGGTGGAGGCCAGGTCCAACCCTTACAGCCCAAGAGCCCGAGCATCCTGGACTGGGAAGCTCCAACCACCCAGACCCAAGTCAGGGCATTCCTTGGCTTGAATGGATACTACAGGATGGTTGTGAAGGGATATGGGTCCATTGTGACTCCCCTCACAGAACTCACATCCAATAAAATGCCCAAGAAAGTAAACTGGACTGTTAGCTGCCAAAAGGCTTTTGACACCCTGAAAAAAGCAATGTGCTCAGCACCCATTCTAAAACTGTGGTTTGGTCCCTGAAGAAGTTGAGACCCTACTTTGTAACTCACTTCCTGGTTCAAACTGACCACAGACCTCTCAGATGGCTAATGCAGATGAAAGGGGAAAATCCAAAACTATTGAGATGGCCCATCTCCCTAAAGGGTATGGACTTTGAAGTGGAACCCCGATCAGGGACTGCTCATGCCAATGCAGATGGACTTTCCAGGTTCTTCCACTTAGACAATGTAGACTCCCTAGGGCAAGGTCGGTGTCATCACCTTTCGTGTGTGTGTGTGGGGGGGGGGGGGGGAGTTGGGTGAGAAAGTGCCATCTTTCTTGCACTGGAATGCCCCGACTTTTTTCTGAACTGCTGATGTGCTTTGACTGAGTGTGCCCTGGGTTCCTGCCAACCAGGTACCCAGGGCCTGTGTTCCTTCCCTAAAAGCTGTGTTGAAACTAAAACCCAATTGGCATCTCTGGCCACCTGTCAGCCCCTAGTAAATGGTACCCTAGGTACCCAGGGCATGGTGACCAGAGAAGACCCCTGAAGACTGCAACACTTATTGTGCTACCCTCAGGGGCCCTGTACCTTGACACCCACCCACTGCCTTTGCAGGCTGAGTGTATAAGTACAGAACTAAACAAAGAGTCGACATGGCACACATCCCTGTGTGCCATGCCCACAGAACCCACTGCCTTGGCATACTTCAGTCACCCCTCTAGCTGGGTGCCCTATGCCAGAGGTGTGGTCACAGGTGCATGAGCCGTGTGCCCCTAGAGTACCCAGGGCCATTCCTGGGCACTCTAAGTGCAGTGATGCCATTAAGAGTATATGGTGCTGGGAGGTTGTCATCACGAACTCCACAGCACCATAATGGCTACACTGAAGACTGACATGTTTGGTACCAAACTTCTCAGCACATTAAACCCACACTGATGCTAGTGTGGGATTTAATGTAAAATGCACCAGAGGGCGTCTTAGAGATGCCCCCTGAAAACCTAACCTACAATCCACGTCTGGGCTGAGTGGATGCAGAGGCTGCCACACAGCAGACATGTTGCTGGACCCCTGGCTGGAGAGCCCCCGCTCTCCTGGGCCTGCAACAATGCACATCTTGGGCGAGGACCTAGGTCTTCTCCCCCAGGATGGGCAGGGGGAAGCTTCAAAGGCATGCCGCCTCTGTGAGATTCTCCAGACCATTTGCTGTACCCAGCAACTGGCTCCCACCAGTCCTGACCACCACTCTGGTGGGAAGACTGGCGGGAAAAACTATGTCAGGAAGGGGGTGTGCCAGCCTGTGCCAACCCCGCCCCTCAGGTAGGCGAGACGAGGTGAAGCACGACCCCTGGCTCCTGCCATCTTGAAGATGGGGAGCCCTGTCCAATCACAGCTAGGATCCTGCCCACCTCCCACAGGAGAGGAGCAGGCTAGGGGGTGTGCCCACCCCAGGATAGGGACCTTTTGGTCCCTGCCCTTGTCCTACCTGTAACGCCCCTAAATTCATATTTAGGGGCTCCGTGAACCTTCCTTCCTCGGATCCCGATACCAAAAGAAGAAAGAAGATCAAGAAGAAGACGACCCACAGCGCAGCTGCTAACAATAGGACGACAACAACTGACTTGGCCCCAGCCCTACCGGCCTGTTGATCCTGGAACCTGCTCCTGCCTAAATCCCGGTGACACCTGCGGACAGCAACTTTGGGACACCCAGAGGACCTGCCTGCCTTGACCCTCTTAAAGAATGGGACTCCCATCAACAGAGGCGCTGCTGCAACAACCCCCCTGGTGCCAGCAAGGAAGCTCCAGACCAGCCCACTCTGCACCCGCCGAGCCCGGCCCGTGCCCGAGTGATCCAAGACCACAAGGATGTCCCCTTGGCGACTGGGACCCAAAGTCCAGTGCCCAAAGACCCTCCTTGACGAACCAGACGATGCCTGAAGACTCAGAACCAGGGCCCCCCCAACCGCGACCAGCTGAGGGTAAGCTTTTCTGACACCCAGAGACACCCCTGCACCGGGTGCCCTACAGCCCCCTGTGCCTCCCTTTGGGGTACCTACCTGTGCTCCAAGATCCCAACTTACCTCTCGACGTGCTGGTCGCCCGTGGAGAGTCTCCGCCCGAGCCTGCAGCCTTTGTTCTTTTTTACCTTTTCTATTGGATAACATTGAGCGCCCGACAGCTCAAAAGCACCCAGCCGCCCGAGTACCGCTGGCTGTGCCACCTTTGTCCTTTCCTGATTCGCCCTTTGCCCTGAGCAAGTGACCAGGAGCCCAGCTCCGACAGCCATGTGGCCTGCTAGCCAACAGGCACCAACCGGAGGCCCCCTGTCCCCCATTGGATAAAATTGGGCCTAACTAAGCATGGGCGGAAAATCCGTTACGCTCGCGGATTTTGCGGATTTTCGGTAAATTCGCAATCCGCGAGATTCGCGAATTTCCCGCAAAATCCGCAAATCCGCGAGCAGCGGATTTTATGGCTTGCTCGCACTGTTCGCGTGAGTTCGCGGCTTCCCAGTTCAACTTCGCGCCCCGCGAATAAGCGCTAAATTGCAGAAATACGATCTTAGCAAAACTGAAACTACTTACCAGGTTCAAAAGTTCAAGCTCATCATTAGTAGCCATTTCCTGTAGTGCTTCCTGAGGGGCCCCTCCAGAGTTCAGTTGCCTACTTGCAACTATTATGTGACCCTGCTCTGACCCTCAGAATAGTTACACAAAGGTCCTGAATTACAGCTAAGGCAGACAAGCAGCAGCCAGGCTGGAAGTTCAAATCCAGTGACACATTAATCAGCCCCTAATTCATTATTGTCAGTTGGGGCAGGGCAGGTGTTGTAACTAATTTTGCAACAATGAAAGCACTTAGCAAGTGCAAAAGATCACTAATCAGGAAGCACTAAGGAAGCAGGTGCCAGCTAAAAAAATATTCTGTGACACATTAATCAGCCCCAAATTAATTCAGGTCACTTGAGGCAGGGAAGGTGTGCTTTGCTTTGCCGAAAATAATGTACACTGGACAACCAGAGGGTGCGGTGATGAAACAGAGGGTGGCATGGGTGGGCCAGAGGGTGGCATGAGTAGTCAGAGAGTGGCAGTGGTGACAGAGAGTGGCAGTGATGAATAAGAGTGTCCCAAACAGGCTGGACACGTAGAAACAACAAGTTCGCAAAACTTGCGACCCGACAGGTAAGTTCGCGTTTGCGAAATTGTACAAAACCCTCGCGAACTGGCAGAAACCCGGAGAACACAAAAAAAAAATCTGCAAATTCGCGAGAATTCGCGGATTTTGCGGATTGCGAGTTCGCAAATCCGCAAAATTCGCAAACGCGAGATTCGCAAAATTCGCCATGCTTAGGCCTAACTACCTCTGCACCCGGCCGCCCCTGTGCCGCTGAGGGTGAACCAACGGTACCTACCTGACCCTTGGTCTATGCCCAGAACCGCAACTTCACCAGTCGAGTACTCACAAGGAAACCGGTAAGTCACTTACCTGCCGTTGAATAACATTGACTGGTTTGACTCGAAAAATCTTGTCTATTTTTGAAAACTTAAAATATTCATATAAAATCATCCGAATTCCGAATTTTGAAATACTCACCTGTGCTCAGGAGAGGAGCCAGTACTGTACCTTGTAGCCCAGTGCTGAACCGCAAAAGTAATCCCTAGCGGGTTTACTAGTAACTTCTATTTTCTCCATAGGAATCCATTGTCTGCTTTTCTATGAAATTTCTTCTGTCTATTTTTGAAAACTAGAAATATTCTTTAAAAATCATACGAAATACTGAAACATAATTACTTTCCTGTTTTAAGTTGAGACCCCAGTGCTGGCCCCAGGAGCCCAGTACTGGATTACAAAAGTAACAAGAACGTACTTTACCTGCAACCTGAATTTTCTCCCATTTGATAACTGCCAGATTTCTGTTGAAAAGTTTCATACTGTGAACTTTTAAAATAGCTTTTTATTCCTGAAAAATTACTGCACTACCTAAAACGCTTTTGCTAAACTGTTTTCAGCTTAGACCCCAGGACTGAATCTAGGAGCCAGTCCTGGAATTACCAAAGTAATCTACAAAGTAATCAACTGTGTTTATACAAGAAAATCCATTGAACTCAATGCTAACTTGTGTGTAGAATTGTGTTGCTTACTGCAAACCCTGTAACCTATTGTGTTTACAAAGTTTATTGCCTTTCTGCAAAGTACTCATCTGAGACATCTCATATTGAGAACAGTATATTTTTGATACCTGTTGGTTCTAGAAATAAAACAACTAACAGTCTGATTCATGAAGCCGAAATGGGCTCGCAAACGGCCAGATTCTGAGAATCTGTCCCTTTGCGAGCTCTATTTTTGCATTTGGGATTCATCATCCCAAATGCAAAAATCGGTAATAGCGATTTTGCTATTTTGCGATGAATTACATGTAAGGAATCTCTATTTGAGATTCCTTAAATGCAATTCATCATCCATTTTAAAATTGCGAATTCGCAATTTCGGCCCGCTATTTACCGCGAGGTCAAACCTCGTGGTAAATAGCGAAAACTTAGAAAAATGCTTTTAAAAGCATTTTTCTAAGTTGCATGTTGCACACACACATGTCCTTTGGACATGTGTGTGTGCAACACCTGTTCGTATTTACTTTTAAGGGGTGCTACAGGGTGTCCTTTGGACACCCCTGGCACCCTTTAAATCGCTATCTTATTTGCGATTAGCAAATTGCTAATCGCAAATAAGGACTACTCCCCATTCATTCCTATGGGCCGTTTGGCCCATAGGAATGAATGGGGAGTTATTCCTTATTTGCGATTAGCAATTTTCTAATCGCAAATAAGGAATATGTAGGAATCGCTTTTGTTTTTGCGATTCCTACATGAATGCCGTTTTGCGAGTCTGAAATAGCGATTCCTTATGATTCGCTATTTCAAACTCGCAAAACGGCACTATGATGAATCAGGCTGTATATCTTTGAAATAAAAACAATTGGCTGGAGTTCAGTCTTTGTGTGTGAAACCTTTTGCTGACTGAGTGTGTACAGCAAATGTTTTACACTGTCCTCTGGTACTGCCTTACTTTTCGACCAAGCTACCACTTTAGAGAGTAAGGTTTCAGCAGGCTTTAACCTCTGTTATACCTCTGGGGTTTGTGGACTCCATCCACACTGTACCTTATTCTGGTCCAGAAATATATAGAGCCACTTTCTCACACTGGCAAAAACCGCTGGAATCCAAGTTTATGATTTTCTACCATTTCAAGATTAGTCACCTTTTATTCTCAACTAATCTTTCACTGATCAAAACGTTCTTTCCTTTGGTCAATGGACCATTAGTTGAACCAGTTGAGGGGTATAGTTGTGGGCATTTGAAGTTGGTTGGAAAGGGGGGAGGTAGGAGTACTTGGTTAATAAATCCTGATACGGCGGTTACAAAAGATTGCACTGATCCTGGGAGGAAGCACTGCAAACAAGTGGATCGATGGACTTTCTGGTGGGAAAAGATGGTGTATCTTGTGCATACTTTGGGGAATGCAAAGACTTGTGATTAAGATGTCATTTATATGTATGGCGTGCTATGATGATGGTAACCCAATAAAAATGTTTTACAAAAAAAAAAAAATGAGTTGAACCAGTTGATGGTGAAATGACATAAAATAATCTACTTACAGTTACAAAATGACTACAGACTCGAGAAATATTTAAAAACTTTATCTAAAATTAATTTCATGTGAATCACTTACAAAGTACAGTACAGTCTCCATCACTCATAGGAAGGAAGATACAATTAATCAATCATCAAACTCATACTTTATATCTTGCAATGACTTATGCTCAGAAAGGAGAGTATAGAGAGAAAAGAACATCTACACATTCACAGAAAAAATGATTACCTAGGATGGTGTGAAAACCAACCCCCTGGCCAAGGAGCTGGAAAGGGTCCCCCGGGAAAGTTCAGGCGACAAAGGCTCAAGGACAGGAATCAAGACAGGATAGATGACCTCTCTACCACCAACGCTTGCGTAGCACCCCTCTCTGACACTCTCTTCCTCCTCGAGATTCTTCCACCATCTTCTTCTAAATCAATTAATTTAAGATAAATGGTTCTGCACTTGATTCTTCATCAGCATCTCTCGTCACTCAGACAGCATCCCGAGTTCAGCAACATTCCGCAAATCTCCGTCTAACTAACTAACTAAGACTACCTCAATTATACTCTTGGATATTCATGTACCACCCAATAATGTTTCAATATCGTAAAAATACTAACTCTGATTGGACAGGCTCGGAGGGAAGATCATCACACCATGCTTATTTTTCATCTTAATCTATCAGTCTTTTGTTCAATAAATCCAACCCCTTGATTTGTATTCAAAAATGTTATTCCCACCCGCATTCACATTTTATTAGAAACAAATGTTAAATTATCCATGCATGTCTATTCATTCAGGAGTCTTCGATGCTAGTTCCCAGGGTATGTATCTTTTGTGTCCTTGGATGGCGTTCAAGAGTCTCGTCACTGTTCCGGCTAAATCTCACTATGCATGCGCAGAGATCAGATGGTTAACAGACTCTAGACTCATAAGAAAGGCCCAAATATGCACTAATAAAAGAGTCAAAAAGACAAATGTTAATTTAAAAAATAAATGGTTTCACTGTATACCACCTATCTCTACTCTAATCCCATTAATTTCTTAATGCTTTCTCCGCATTAGCATTAGTAAAATAGCTTGTGTTAGTGTCAGCAAAGTAGATGGCAAGCATTTGAGCTTCCAAGCCGCCATCTTAATAGCATCTGCTCATGTGCATGAAATTCCCTCCAAGCGACACCTCGTCGTACTGCCTAGATGCAGTTGAAGCATGTGCAATAAAGATTTCCCGTTAGCAGCCATTTTAGAATTTCATTCGAGTTACTTATTAGTAAACACGTAGGCAAGCTTCTCTGTCTTATATGTTCAATGTGGTGCGTATTAGTTTTACACAATACATAATTAATATACTATTAGAAGTTAAATGAGAGGATTGCTTCCGAGCAAGTCTCTCTTCTACGAGTCCTTGCTCCATCAATAGCTCTCTCACTGAATGCAAATAACCAAGAGGGAGTGAGAAGCAAGAAAAGACTAACCCTCAGCCTCCCTGGATAAAACGATTAATTACACAAGAGAGGGTTAGCCTGTATAGAAATGACCTCTTAAGGTCTGGGAGGTCAGTTATCTTGGTCTAAATATCCCTTAAAATGCGGGGGAATATGCAACTGCGTTTCTGACTCTGTAGATCTGCCATCTGTGGAGTATGTGTCTGAAAGGTCAGAGTTGGTACTGTGGGTATTTTATACTCTGGTGTGGAGTAGGGATAGCTTTAGTAAATTAAAATCTTTTGACATTTTTTTGATAGTTTCTGGATTTTTGACTGGGTGAGAAACTCCATATATTTACTGGTTTCTTCATTGAGCTTGTCCAGTCTTTACTCAAAGGTTGTCACCGTTGCCCTCAGTCCACCTTCACTCATCTGCATATCTACCAAGGTGGCATCTGCTAATCTTTTGAGCATTTTAATATTCTAAGTTAGTCAATCCCTGGTGCAATAAAACATAAAACTAGAGTGACTTTTTCACTCTTGATAAGTATCCTGAATATCATTGACAATTTGGTACGTTTCAACCTACATCATCTGATTAATTGTCTGCTTTTTTTAGACATTCCCAATTCAGGGCTTGTTTTGATTCATTATACAATCTTTCTTTCGCATTAAAATCTAGGAGAGCAGATCCTCCAAGAATCAGTCGCCTTTCTCTATTAGATCGTATACTCGGCAATCCGACTGACTGTGTACACACAATATGGCCGCCTGGTTGCAGTCGCCTGGTTGTAGTCCCTTGCCTATTTCCACACTACGACACTCTCGCGGCTTTTCATCATGTCCGCGATATTTCAAACTGCACACCAATGTATAAATCTGGGCGCATAGAAACAATGTCCGACGGAGGGTCCCGAGGACGCGTAGATGCCTGGACGCTATTCGCCGAATTGAAAGGTAAGCGCAATACGAACGTAGGGCACCCTTTTGGCCATACTCAGAGACGCTGTTCCTTGTGACAGCGCCGTGGACTCACACATAGAGTGTAGAACTTTCGAACCTCAGTTTCGGCATTTCAATGCAATTGCCCACATACTTGGAGGGCTCGTCTCTTAATATCATCCGCATTGATCCTTCGAGTATACTAGCCCCCCGCTTAAACCTCCAGCCATAGGACTGAGTTTGTGCACGTTACTCTACGCGTTGATGTGATCTTGAAATTGGCCCTGAATAGTTTATCTTTGCCTTGCAGGGTCGCGGTGACGTTACGGAATTAAATCAACTCGGATAATGCCTTACTTTTATGAAATCCGGCCACAACTAAACATTGTAAGTTCCCAGCATAACCTTTCCAACCTTACAGGTGTAAAACAATTTAATAACATGTATGTTGTGCCTTACACATAAGTGTTGGTATCTCTTTATACCCCATTAGAGACTCAATTAACATAAGAGTGAACGCCCCTCGTGGACTACAGTATCCTTGGGACCCTCTAAATATTAGGAGTATCTCCTCAGAACCCAAATATCAAGGAAAACAACTGGCGCAATTTTGGTATGACTTCTTCATAGAGTGTTATTACAAAGCAGTTCAGTTAACTCAGAGGATTAGTGTCCTCTAGCAATAATTTTTGACTAGTGATCTCATAATTTCCTTTTTCTAGTCTACTACACTGAATCTGATTTTGCATACATTATTATGAAAATTTGAAGACCACTAGATACATTCGACTTGGCATTTCGGGTAAGCATCATTAATGGGGATCTTACACTTAGATCGTGGAAAATGTTTTTCCCCTTTTTAGAAACTGACTGTAACAGTTGCCCTTGACCACCTTATAGATGCAGCGACTTTCCCGTGACCCGTCCTATGTACTCTCGTAGAGACTAAGTTGGAGTGATAGCTTTCCTATCATCCTGTAAGTACAACTTACTGCCCACATCTCTCTGTATATTCAGTACCCCCCGTCCTTTGTTTTGGTATGTGCAGAATAAATCAACTCTACTGCACATTCATTAAATGATAGTGGGACCCCTCACTTTGTACCCATCATTTTATTCTTATATGATTAGATTTCTGTATTCTCACAACTAAGGGATAATTTCTCTCTTATTTAGAGTAATGAGCCATGGGGTTGACTCAACAGTGGATGTACTAACGCTTACTTGTTCACAGATTTTTTGTGTATGTGATAGTGACAGATCTGTCTTCTTTTTCCAGGCCAATTTCTCTCTTGCCTGATCCCCTGTTACCTGCACTATCTGATGTTCAAGGTCCTGATGAAGGTGGCTTGCCCACCGAAACGCGCGTAGACCCGCCATAAGAGCCAACAACTACATCTTGTTGACCTTTTTCCACATTAGCGTAACCATCTCGCTAATAGGGATCCAGTTCCTTTTTCATCTCTGTATGTAGTATGAATGTGGAATGTCTGTTAGCACGTGAGTGAGTTGTTGTATATGATTGTTGTTCAGGGGTTACTTCTGTTTATTTGTTATGGATTTTAGATTTGTCCTTGTGTCTTTTTTGAATTTTTTCTAACATTTCATGTATTGTCTATGAATTTGATAAAAGACGATTCGCTGATTAAGAATTTAACTTATATGTATCTATATTCATACAAAAACAAAATATAAGAAATAAATAAAAATATATATATTTTTTGAATGAATTTCACTTGTACTTTCTCTGTCACTTTTTGTGTTGACTAAATTTGAGATGTACACACAATATTGAATGATCGGCCACTGCAGGAACATCTTTCTAGTTTTATGTTTTCTCCTCCCCTCGGTTCCTGGGCCATAAATTACTTGTTTGAGGGGGTCCCATTGTTCATGTTTTACATATTCGCGGTTTTTCAACCGTGGGACTTGCATTTGTAACTTCGAGATTTATTCCTTATTGTTTCAGCTTTAAGACATTCTTCACTGTTGTGTCGTTCCCTTGTGGCTCTTACTTACCTAAGAGTAGTTTCCCTGGTATTTCTTTTCCTTTTCTTTTTTACTTTTAATTACAGAGATTTTTACGTTTTTGGTCTCACCCCTTTGTCCGGTGTCACTTTTCATTATGGATTCTTTTCAGACTTTTGGTTTCACAGATGATGACTTCAATACCTTAATGGGCAAATTAGCAGGTGACGGCACTCCTACCCCCCCACAACAACTAGGGAATAGTGAATGGCAGAATCTCCTGAACATGCGTAAGAGGCTTAAACGAATCGAATCACATGCTTACTATATGTTTAAATATTTAGAAGCAGGCGTGATCCCCACAGGCTTGAGAGTACGTAATGCCCCTGCACTCTTTATTGACGTCAAAAAGTTCCTGGAGCGGTGGTCACTCATCTCTAACCGCTGCTCCAGGGACTGGATGATGCTCATTATTGAAACAGCAAAGGAGGTGGCAACCACCCTCCTACGTGAAATCAATGACCTAGAAGAAAAATTGAGTACTTCCACGGCTGTGGAAGATGGTAAGAATTGTTTGGAAAAAATTAAATCAGAGATGAAGGACTTTGAAACCTACCTCACCAACAAAAAAATGGATAAACTTAAAAAAGATATGAGGTGGTTTACCAAAGAAAAAATCTATCCCTACCTCAACCCTAATTTTTACCAAGAGACATCGCAAGGTAACTATAATCCCAATTATAATCCCAATTACAATGGGTACCAAAGGAGACGCTACACCAACTTCTCCGATTCGGGGTCTTCGGGCTCTGAGGGAGACAACTACCAGGAGATGAATTATGGCCAACAAAACCCGGGATCCTCCAGGGGAAGACAGAACCAACGTCCATTCAATGGTAGGGGTTTTTTACACCGAGGCCAATACAGGGGGAGGAATGTTCGCTGGCAAGATCAAGCGACCCATGCACAAATGGACCCTCCACCTCCTCAGCAATACGTGAGGACTCGCAACCAGCAGTACTGGTGGTAGAGACAAGTCATGAATCTATAGCTACCAATGATTTACCTGTATATAATTTGTCCTCAGCCAATCTTCAATCTGATGACATAAAAGTTCTCAGTAGGGGTTTATCATTTGTCCCTAGCAGCTATGTCAATAAATTCAAATTACATGAAGACCTATTCGCGTTCTTCCGTAAAATCAGATTGAACAAATTCTTCCAAGATCGTCCACCCTGTGAGGAAGTAAACAACCTTTCCGGCTGCAAACCAGCATCTACTTTCACACCTACCCTTGATATGGTGGGTGCTGAAGTACGCATTTTTGAACAGAGCGTCCTTCAAGATGTTGCAAAAGTCACCAAACACACGTATTCTCCTCCTTCAAACCTTTCTCACTCAGAAAGAAATTCTTTGAATGAGCTCAAAACTAATTCAGCCATAGTCATCAAGCCTTGTGATAAAGGCGGGGGCATCGCAGTATTCGACAGAACTAAATATGATGAAAAGATGTTAGAAATGCTAGCGGAGGCTGAACATTATAGACCTGCCCAACGCAAAGAAATAGATCGCTTGAATAAACACATTCAAGAAATAACGCAGTTGGCCTTCATAGATGGGTTCATCTGTGAAGAGGAGCTCATCTTTCTCAACAAAACTTCCCCTACCACCTCTGTCCTTTATGGTCTTCCTAAGACACACAAATCAGAGAACAATCCACCCATGCGGCCTATCATTTCGACTATTGGCTCATGTACTGAACCACTATCGAAATATGTGGACCAATTTCTGTGTCCATTAACTCAGAAATATACCTCATACATCCGTGATACCGGGGATATCATTAACAAAATAGAAGGTTTACCCTTCAACCCCGATTCAGACATCCTGGTGACGCTCGACATTGAGGCACTTTACACCAACATCCCTCAATGTCGAGCGTTACAGGCAGCCTCCACCCTTCTTAGGAGATACCCCTCTGACCGTCCTGATGCTTTCATTATCCAGTGTTTGGAGATTGTCCTTATGAACAACTTCTTTGAGTACAACGGTAAAATTTATAAGCAGATCAAAGGGACATCCATGGGGGCTTCTTGTGCCCCCAGTGTAGCTAATACCTTCATGGGGGAGTGGGAACTGAAAAACATTTTTAATGAACTTGCACCTTTTTTTGAGAATATTTCAGTTTGGAAGCGCTTTATTGATGATATTTTTTTTATTTGGAAAGGGTCGGAAGAGGAACTTCAGACCTTCTACCTTTGGCTTAATGCCAGTGATTCGAACCTGAGGTTCACAATGAATCTAAGCACCCGGCAGGTAGACTTTTTGGACATCAGCATCTTAGGCACTAACGGACAGCTCTCGGTTAGCCTTTTCAGAAAAAGCACTGCGAAAAACACCATTCTGGAATTTGCAAGCTTCCACCCTAATTGCCAAAGGGAATCCATACCGTTCGGCGAATTCCTCCGGATTCGCCGGAACTGTACGGATATGAATTCATTCCATCGACATGGAGATGCCCTGAAAGAGAGATTGCTCAAAAGAGGATATCCACATCGCCTAGTGCGACAAGCCTATAAACGGGCTAAATATTTCAATAGATCCGCACTCCTACAGGGCAAACCTCAAAAGAAACATGAACGGATCACCTGTGTGATCAACCACTCTACACTGAATCATAAGTTGAGAAATATCATCTATAAAAACTGGAAAATTCTTAACGTGGATGAGAGTTCTACTGCTCTTCCCCTCCCGATGCTAGCCTACAGAAGAAACAGAAATTTAAGGGACATGCTAGTGCATGCTAGACCCTTGACCAAAACTACCCACTTCAATAACCAACTGTCACTCACTGGTCTCCCTGCAGTAGTGGGGAATCATAGGTGTGGCGGCTGCCATGCCTGTAATTCAGCACTTACCTCTGACGTGGTAACTTATAATGAAAAAAAGATTACACTACGTCACCTCACTAACTGCCGGAGTAGCAATATAATCTACATCTTGTTCTGTGACTGTGGCCTAGCTTATGTTGGCGAAACAGGACGCGAGTTCCGCGTACGTTTCAGCGAACATAAGTCCGCCATTAGGACTAAAAAACTTTCAGCTCCACTGGTAGTACACTGTATTGAGAGGCAACACAAAGAGGATGAGATAAAATGGTCCATCCTGGAAAAAGTAGCTTCGAAAATGGGTGAGCCCATTGAAGTCACACGCAAAAAACGTGAAACATTCTGGATTTTCTTACTGGACAGTGTCAAGCGAGGACTTAATGAAGAGATATCTTGGTTTGTCACCAAGTAAAGAACTCTGATCTCCTGACCATGTCTATCTGTCGCTTTTTCGGCACTGTTTAGGATTCATTCTGGACATAGTTGTGTTTTTATTATTTTATTTTTAGTAGCCCTTTTTCACTCTTGATAAGTATCCTGAATATCATTGACAATTTGGTACGTTTCAACCTACATCATCTGATTAATTGTCTGCTTTTTTTAGACATTCCCAATTCAGGGCTTGTTTTGATTCATTATACAATCTTTCTTTCGCATTAAAATCTAGGAGAGCAGATCCTCCAAGAATCAGTCGCCTTTCTCTATTAGATCGTATACTCGGCAATCCGACTGACTGTGTACACACAATATGGCCGCCTGGTTGCAGTCGCCTGGTTGTAGTCCCTTGCCTATTTCCACACTACGACACTCTCGCGGCTTTTCATCATGTCCGCGATATTTCAAACTGCACACCAATGTATAAATCTGGGCGCATAGAAACAATGTCCGACGGAGGGTCCCGAGGACGCGTAGATGCCTGGACGCTATTCGCCGAATTGAAAGGTAAGCGCAATACGAACGTAGGGCACCCTTTTGGCCATACTCAGAGACGCTGTTCCTTGTGACAGCGCCGTGGACTCACACATAGAGTGTAGAACTTTCGAACCTCAGTTTCGGCATTTCAATGCAATTGCCCACATACTTGGAGGGCTCGTCTCTTAATATCATCCGCATTGATCCTTCGAGTATACTAGCCCCCCGCTTAAACCTCCAGCCATAGGACTGAGTTTGTGCACGTTACTCTACGCGTTGATGTGATCTTGAAATTGGCCCTGAATAGTTTATCTTTGCCTTGCAGGGTCGCGGTGACGTTACGGAATTAAATCAACTCGGATAATGCCTTACTTTTATGAAATCCGGCCACAACTAAACATTGTAAGTTCCCAGCATAACCTTTCCAACCTTACAGGTGTAAAACAATTTAATAACATGTATGTTGTGCCTTACACATAAGTGTTGGTATCTCTTTATACCCCATTAGAGACTCAATTAACATAAGAGTGAACGCCCCTCGTGGACTACAGTATCCTTGGGACCCTCTAAATATTAGGAGTATCTCCTCAGAACCCAAATATCAAGGAAAACAACTGGCGCAATTTTGGTATGACTTCTTCATAGAGTGTTATTACAAAGCAGTTCAGTTAACTCAGAGGATTAGTGTCCTCTAGCAATAATTTTTGACTAGTGATCTCATAATTTCCTTTTTCTAGTCTACTACACTGAATCTGATTTTGCATATATTATTATGAAAATTTGAAGACCACTAGATACATTCGACTTGGCATTTCGGGTAAGCATCATTAATGGGGATCTTACACTTAGATCGTGGAAATTTTTTTTCCCCTTTTTAGAAACTGACTGTAACAGTTGCCCTTGACCACCTTATAGATGCAGCGACTTTCCCGTGACCCGTCCTATGTACTCTCGTAGAGACTAAGTTGGAGTGATAGCTTTCCTATCATCCTGTAAGTACAACTTACTGCCCACATCTCTCTGTATATTCAGTACCCCCCGTCCTTTGTTTTGGTATGTGCAGAATAAATCAACTCTACTGCACATTCATTAAATGATAGTGGGACCCCTCACTTTGTACCCATCATTTTATTCTTATATGATTAGATTTCTGTATTCTCACAACTAAGGGATAATTTCTCTCTTATTTAGAGTAATGAGCCATGGGGTTGACTCAACAGTGGATGTACTAACGCTTACTTGTTCACAGATTTTTTGTGTATGTGATAGTGACAGATCTGTCTTCTTTTTCCAGGCCAATTTCTCTCTTGCCTGATCCCCTGTTACCTGCACTATCTGATGTTCAAGGTCCTGATGAAGGTGGCTTGCCCACCGAAACGCGCGTAGACCCGCCATAAGAGCCAACAACTACATCTTGTTGACCTTTTTCCACATTAGCGTAACCATCTCGCTAATAGGGATCCAGTTCCTTTTTCATCTCTGTATGTAGTATGAATGTGGAATGTCTGTTAGCACGTGAGTGAGTTGTTGTATATGATTGTTGTTCAGGGGTTACTTCTGTTTATTTGTTATGGATTTTAGATTTGTCCTTGTGTCTTTTTTGAATTTTTTCTAACATTTCATGTATTGTCTATGAATTTGATAAAAGACGATTCGCTGATTAAGAATTTAACTTATATGTATCTATATTCATACAAAAACAAAATATAAGAAATAAATAAAAATATATATATTTTTTGAATGAATTTCACTTGTACTTTCTCTGTCACTTTTTGTGTTGACTAAATTTGAGATGTACACACGATATTGAATGATCGGCCACTGCAGGAACATCTTTCTAGTTTTATGTTTTCTCCTCCCCTCGGTTCCTGGGCCATAAATTACTTGTTTGAGGGGGTCCCATTGTTCATGTTTTACAATCCCTGGTGCAATGCCAGGCAATCCGGACCAATTATTTTCTGAAAGTGGCATATTCCAGGAACATTCATGGAGCGTTGTTTACTAGCAAGCCCCTGGGGCTGTGTTGGCTCTGAGGTACTCGGTCATTATTACCCCATGGAGGATTATGCTTATCCTGTTCCTCTTTTTATCATTTAGAGTATCCCTGTCCTGTGTATTTGGGCAACGTTTAGATCTGATAGGTCAGAATGACCGGCCAGAATCTCATTTACGTCTTCATCGGTGAAGGTTAGGCCAAAATCTTCCACCATTAAGAACGTGTGGTGATGTGCTCTATGTGTGCTGATGTTTATTAAAATTCTTGTGTCTAGGGGGCGTGGCCAAGGGAGCAAACATGGCGGACGCAGCCTAAGACAGCTCCGTCCTGCCGATACTTTATCCGCTGAATTGTCCTGCTTCCCCTTCACCTCGTTGTGCCCCGGAGGTGTAGAGCAAGTGCGGAGTCCAGCGGCAGACCCTGGGAGCAATCCCGGCTGACGGAGTGTACACGGGGCCGGAGAACGCGATCCGGTGCTGTTGGGCCTACGCCGCGAGGGGCAGCCGGGGACCTTGAGTTTCGCTGTATACTTGTATGTATGCTGGTGCGGGCGGCGAGGGACGAGTGACGCTGGCCCGGACTGGGCGCCCTTGATCTCCGGACTGCTTGGACCGGCCCTAAGCCCCACTGGATACCCAGGAGAGGCGCGAATAGGAGGCTGAGGAGCCGGCCTTGGGAGCAGACGTGGTGGGGCAATTTCCCTTCCTGGGTTCTGGTGGTAGTTGGGGGGGACTGGAATGATGTCATGGATACATTGTTGGATAGATGCAGGCCCGGGAGGCCAGCTGACTGGTGGGGCCACTAAATTGGGGGATTTAGTACAAGGTCTGGACAGGGTGGACACATGGTGATACTTCCATGCGCGCAGGCGGGAATACACATACCTTTCGGCTGTCTACAAATCCTTCTCTAGGCTGGATTATATATTTGTCCCCGGTTCGGTTATTGGCAGGGTGGAGTCGGCGGCAGTGTTGTCCAGGGGACTCTCAGATCATTCCCCTGTGCCTATAGAATTTGCCCTGGATAGGGGTCGGCAGCCGTTTCGATGGCGCCTCTCTACATGGTCTCTCCAGAACGAAGACTATCAGAGGCATATGAGGGAAGCCATAGCTCATTATTGGGTGGAGAATGCAGGATCTGTTTTTGAGGCCGGTACTATGTGGGAGGCTTTGAAGCCCACGCTCCGAAGAGTGGATATTGCGTGGTGTGCAGCGGCGTGCCGGCGGCGGAAAGCAGAGTTGATCTGGGTCGGCAGAGGTGGACGCCCTGGAGAGCCGATGTAGCATGGGCGGTGATGACCAAGCGGTGGTGCAGCTCCTCTTGGCGCAGCAATCCTATGCGGCGATGTTGTTGGACGAGGCGTGGCAGGTGTGGCTGGCGACGCGTAGTAGAGTTTATCAGTGGAGAGATAAGTCCGGGACGATGTTGCACCGCCTCTGCCAGAATACGTTTCAGGCGCAGGCCTTACCGGGACTCCTAGATGCGGCGGGAGATCCGATCACGGACTCGCGGGAACTAGCAGAGAGCTTCGCGGCGTATTACGCGGTCCAATATGCCCCGAATGAGTGCCTATCAGCGGACATGGTGGACAAATTTATAGCGGACTTACAGCCAGGGGCGGTGACGGATGATGTACGTGACTGTCTGGAGCTCCATCTCACTGGGGAGGAGCTGGGTCAAGCGCAGGGGGAGCTTAACACCAGGAAAGCCTCCTGGGCCCAATGGGTTCCCTAGCGAATTTTTAAAGAAATATCACTTACAG
The DNA here is from genome assembly GCF_964263255.1 of Lissotriton vulgaris. Taxonomy (NCBI): domain Eukaryota; kingdom Metazoa; phylum Chordata; class Amphibia; order Caudata; family Salamandridae; genus Lissotriton; species Lissotriton vulgaris. Next base: position 131,731 of record NW_028246849.1, read on the forward strand.
TTGGGTGCCCCCTACAGAGCTGCTCTGGAGGAAGCGAGGGAGAGAGGTACCCTTCCGGCAGATTGGCGACATGCAGAGGTGGTGGTCTTCCATAAACCGGGCAGGCCTCCGAAACAGCACTCGTCGTACCGCCCCATCTCTCTCCTAAATATTGAGGCTAAGATTCTGGCTAAAGTGCTTGCTAACCGGCTCATGTCTTATATTATGGGTCTTGTCCACCCGGATCAGGCCGGGTTTATGCCCGGTAGGGCAACTAGGCATAATATACGAAGGGCACACGTCGCAGTGGCGGCTATTCAAGGCACTGGGGTCCAAGCGGCACTCCTTCTGGCAGACATTGACAGAGCCTCTGACTCCCTGAGCTGGACTTATTTATTCGCGCTTCTGCCTCGACTTAACTCGGGGTCTCACTTTTTGTCCTATTTGAGACTCTTGTATACGGATCTGACGGCGTCGGTCAGGGTGGCAGGGGCCGTATTATCCAAATTTTCCATTGTGTGCGGTACTCGTCAGGGGTGCCCCCTTTCCCCATACCTGTTTGCCCTGGCTGGATGCACAGCTTCATGGTTTCGAGGCCTGGTCGACAAGATTGCCCTCTATGACGTCTTGTTCTTTCTCACGCAGCTTGATAGGTCGGGACCGCGCTTATTAGAAATTATGCAGATATTCGGCGAGACCTCGGGTCTCTACTTAAATCCTTGCAAATCGATCATATGGGTGCTGGGGGACGGCCCAGGTGTTGGGGAGTGGGCTTCCACGCAGCAAACGGCGGTGGGAGGTATTAAGTATTTAGGGGTGTTCATCTCCGCGAGTCCCGCGCTCTCCTGGGAGCGCAACCTGATGCCGGTTTGGGATAGAGTCCGCTTGGAGATGAAGACGTGGTCCCGAATGCCCCTTACTATATTTGGCAGATCAGCCATTTTCAAGATGGTGGCTTTCACCCGATTACTCTATCAACTGCAAAATCACCCATACCCGATCTCGCCCCAGTGGTTCCGACAAGTAAATTCAGCGCTGGGACAGTATTTGTGGGCCGGGGGAATGGTATGGGTAGCGCTGCGCACCTGTTTTCTGTCCACCTATGATGGGGTCTGGCAACCTCCGATGTATTGTCGTACTATCAGGCTTCTCAACTTTTAGTTCTAAATGAATGGTGGTATGGAGATGGGGGGGATCCGGCATATGCTCTGGAGAGACATCTCATGGGCTCCAATACGTTACATACGGTCCTCTATGCGCCAGCGTTGCGTAGGGGACTACCCCCAGCCACCCAAGTCGTTTTTCAAGCTTGGAGACAGGCTCTATGCCGCATGGGATGGTGGGATAGGCTGACGCAAGAGACCCCGCTGTGGCGCAACGGCCGACTGCCTGCGCTGGCGTCTCTCCAAGGCTTTGGGAGCTAGGATGCTATCGGTATCTCGTCCTTGGGAGATGTGATGTCAGGGACGACCCTCAAATCCTTCCAAGATTTGCGAGGGGAGTATGATATGCCCCAGTCCCAATTTTTTAGGTACCTACATTTCCGCCATGCCATCAGGCCGAGTCTTGAGGCTCTGGATTCCCTACCGGAGTTTAGCCCACCGGAGGCAAAAGTTTTTATGGGGGATCTCGTGGACAAAAAGATCTCCCGTATTTATCGCACGCTGGTAATACATTGTTTAACGACACTTCAGAAACTTCGGGAGTCGTGGGAGCGTGATGTAGGGGCACTTGAAGAGGAGGACTGGAGGGAGGCGCTGGAGGCCCCAAGAGGCACGGCGATAGCGATAAGGCTGCAACTGATCCAATTTAAATACTTACACAGAGTGTACTTCACAAGGGAAAGGTTGTGACGGGCAGGCCTCATTGCTTCTCCAGACTGTCTCAGGTGTGGTAAGGAGATGGGGACACTGATCCATACGGTTTGGAGCTGTGGTGCACTGGTTGGATTCTGGACTGGGGTATGGAACTGTATGGCCAAGGTATTGGGGTGGGAACTTCCCCGCACACCACATTTAGGATTACTGCACGTCTTGGAAGGGGTTGGGGATAACATATATAAGAGGTATCTTCTATTTTTGGGTCTTACCCTTGCCAAAAGTGATATAGCCAAGGCGTGGAAGGACCCCCGCCCTCCCTCAGTTTCGGTGTGGAAGAAGGGCTTTGATTTCTGTATGGGGCTGGAGCAGCCAATCTTTGTGGCCTAGGGTGCCCGCGAAAGCATTATAAGATATGGAAGCAGTGGGCAGAGTACCGGGGCCTTTGGCTGGAGCCCCCGATAGACCGGGAGATGAATCAGGAGATGGAATAGGCGGGTCATGAGGAAGGGGTACACATGCTATAGGATGGTGGTTTATATTGGAGAAACTGATAAGAGCTGTCGTGCGACCGGGATGGGTGGGATCCGGGAGGAGGCGTTGGGGGGGGGGATGTTTGGTCAGTTTGATGAAACATTGGATTCTAAAATGCTGAATAGAGTGCCACTTTCGTGATGCTTCATATTTGATGTGCAGTTAACTTCGGTGTGGGAGGTGCTGCTTTTACTGTGCGATCTATCAATAAAATCTGTTTTAAAAAGAAAAATCTTATGTCTAAAAAAGGAGGTAGTATATCTCACGT
>NW_028246850.1:0-12031 GCF_964263255.1 Lissotriton vulgaris
TATTTTAAAATATAATAATTATATTTAAATGCGTATGCTTCACTAACAAGTAATATATATATATATATATATATATATATATATATATATATATATATATATATATATATATATTAAAATGGAGTATACCATACGGAGAAATGCTAAGGGCTAAAAGGAACTGCTCTGCAGAAAAAGATTTGAATGTGGAAATAGAAAGAATGCTTGTCCGTTTCCTCTCTAGAGGATACCCATTGAAAGTCCTGATGACAGCAAAATCTTGCATGCATCTAAAGGATAGAGCGGATCTCTTGATCTCTCGGAAAGAACAAACACAAATAACGGGAGGTCAAAAAAATCCAGAGAAAAGAAAATTGGAGGAGTCAGAGAACCAAACATGTCTCATTATGGACTTTAACAACCAGAGTCAGATCCTTAAGAGGGTGATAAAGAAAAATTGGGAAATTCTCCTGCTGGATGAAACTCTAAAGGAACATTTAACACCTTACCCAAGTATCACATACAGGAAAACAGTGTCCTTAGGAGATATTTTGACAAAAAGTCATTTTGAGATGAAGCAGAAGGAGAAAACGGCTTGGCTGAATACACCAGGGTTCTGGAAGTGTGTAAAATGCAAAGCCTGCGAGCATGGACAGAACATCAAAGAATACACACTCCAGAGTGGCAAAACTGAAAAGATCACAGACCACATCACATGCAATTCCAAATTTGTAATTTAAAGACTTAAATGCCCGTGTGGAAGAGACTATATTGGGAGAACAATCAACAAATTGAAACTGTGAATCCTGCAACACCTGCGTGCGATCAAAAACAACGATCCAAATTATCCCATGGCGAAACATTTCAATGAACAACACCAAGCAGACTGTAGTAAACTAATATACTCAGGTCTAAAAATCGCCAAGATATCTGAGAGAGGAGGGGATCGCACTATGAAGTTAAGAAAGATGGAGAGCAGAATGATTCTCGGCATGGGAACGGAATTCCCACATGGACATAACTTGGACGCAGAGCTTTATGTACATCTGGAAAAGTAATTAAATGAATGTGATCAATGAACATTCTGCATTGTATGGACATGATCTCATAAGGAGTAACATAATTACAAGCCCTAGGAGATACAGATACCAAAAGAAGGAAATAGCTGAACTCAAGGGAGCAAATTGATTCACAGAGTTACAATATAGGGCTAGCAAGGCATAAAGAAAATAGGTAAAATGCACCTTTTTGGATGTGACCATCTCGTATGCAGAGATAGACTCACTGAGCCTGAAAAAGGATATCATTCCCAAGGGAGGATAAATCTACTTCAGAACATGAATTATGGTTGAAAAAAGTTAACAAAATAAACATAAAAAAACAAGATAAGAAAAAGATATATCAAATGATAACTCTCTTCGGATATTTGCACATAATGAACTGATCAATCACTGTAATTACCAAAAGCCTTAACACCAAATGAACTCTTGCCCCTCCTTAGCAACTTTTGTAGAAAAAATGTACTTTACGGACAATTGTGACTGAGAGAATCAATTATCTCTTAATATGATTTTCAGAAATGAAACCTTGATGAAGAACTCTTAAATTAACTTTGGAATATGTATAAAATTTGCACCTTGATTAACGCAAACTCTCATTTTGAATGTGAAAAGTATAATCTTACTTGGTACTTCACATGATGCATACCACACTTTAGAAATTCATTGTTATGTCAGTACTCCAGAAACTCCCTCCAAGCCAGAGAATAAGCAGAATGCGTAGACACAGACAGAGAACCTACCACCAGTTGTAAGACCCGACGTTGCCTACGTGCCACAGATGAATCGGCATCGGGGTTGGTGATCTGTCTGCCTCCCTCGCCAGTCCACGGAATCTCCCCCACTGTGAACGAGACAGAGCATCCGCAATGTCATTGTCCACACCAGGAATGTGCAAAGCACGAAAGTGAATGTCGTGTTTCAAACAGCCCAGCACGAAGACTCTCATGAGCTTCAAGACCTGTTCATCCCCGGCAGACTGTTGATTAACAATCTCCACCACAGCCATGTTGTCCACAGGAAAAAGCACCTTCTTGTGTGCCAAAACCTCCCCCCACAGGGTCAAAGACACCAGTAAAGGGAAAAGCTCCAAAAAGGTAATGCTGCGACCACCATTCAGCCACTCATCTGGCCATCGTTCTGCACACCATCTCCCATTCCAATACAGACCAAATCCTTCACTGCCTGCTGCATCCAAAAACATTTGCACATCCCACTGGAAGTCAACATCCCGAACCAAAGGCACACCATTAAAAGAAGAGAGAAAAAATTTCCACATTCTCAAATCTTCCTTGACACCAGCAGACAAGCGAACACGATGGTGAGGCAAATGTTGACCTGCAAGAGCCCTGCCCAATCTGCGACAAAAAGTCCTTCCTGCTCTCACGACCCTACACACAAAATTGAGATGGCCTATCCACACCTGAATATCTCTCACCAACACTTTCCGTTTTGACAACATGGTTTCCAGCAACTCCAGCATCTTTACTTTTTTATCCTCAGGCAAGCGAGCCCACATTGCCACAGAATCAAGTTCAATTCCCAAAAAGGACAAAACAGTGGCAGGACCCATAGTTTTCTCGGGAGCCAAAGGAACTCCCAGATCCTCCATGAGCCCTTGAAAGTGTCCAGAGCAGACTGGCACTCCGTGGAGCCCGGGGACCCGACAAAAAAAAAGTCATCTAGGTAGTGCGTTACCAGTGAGTGACCAGACTGATGAGTAAAGTACCATTGTAAAAAAGTACTGAAACACTCAAAAAGAGCACATGAAATGGAGCAACCCATCGGCAAAGCCTTGTCCACATACCATTTTCCTGAAAATTGTATACCTAGTAGACACCAGTCATCCGGATGGACAGGCAGCGGCCGGAAAGCAGACTTTATATCACACTTGGCCATCTCAGCAGCTGCGCCCGCAGTCACAACAAGTGACATGGCCACGTCAACTGAGGAATAAGAGACTGAAATAGCATCTGGATCAATAAAATCATTTACCGGCGACCCTTCTGGCCATGACAAGTGTTGAATAAGCCTGAATTGTCCCGGATCTTTTTTAGGGACCACTCCAATAGGTGATATTATCAAATTAAGGATCGGCCAATCATGAAAAGGGCCAGCCATCCTACCTTCATGCACTTCTTTATTTAATTTGTCTTGCACTACTGCACCATACTCAGATGCTGATTTCAGATTAGCAGACCATCTTTTTTGTCTGGAACCCATGTAACCCAACTGGAATCCAAATTCAAAACCGTCCAACAATTTTTGTTTCACAGCTTCATCATCATAATCCTGAAGTGCAAGGCGCAACTTCTCCAACTTAACCGGCGTATGAGCCCTTGGGCCCAACACCCTGAGTACCTCTGGATCCCCTACCCCCTGAAAACTGTTGGGACGTCCCCGAACCACTTGCACCTGACCGTTTCCCCTGTTGACCTCCTGCTGGCTTGTTATCCCAGCATTTAGACAATGGGTGCCGCCTACCACAGCCAGAGCATTCGTGTCTGAACTTACAATACTCTCTACTACAGGACCCTTTGTTGAATTCCCAGCATGTGCCCATTCCAGACTGTGTGTTTGAAGTACTCCCCACCCCTCCCCGGGTGGGTTTGCCCTGAAAGGGCCGGTAAATTAAAGGGAGACCACTGGCTGTAAAAATCGTCTTACCCCCCGATGTAGATCCCATAGTATGCTGCCATAAGTCAGTGTCCAGCTCCCCCCACTTGGCCTCCGGATCCCAAGCCATCCTGGCCCTGAACTCCTCATCATATTGGGACCAAGCAAACCCCCCCCCCCCCCCAGTAAGCTGTGCCTTGCGTATATCATCCATGTACTTAAAAAGAGACACGCTGCGCTCTGGAAACTTTTCACAATACACACTCGCATAAATAAGGAATGCAGCCGTCCAATTTTCAATGGTTAACGGAACTCTAGGACGTTTTGCCAACTCAAACTCTTCTTCCTACGACCCTTCTTTGGACCGGACTTCCCGGTGTAGCAGCTTAAGAATTTCAACATACTCTCCCTTCCAAATACGCTCTTTTGTAGCCAACATCAAATGGGCACCCAAAGGCTTCGTGACCCCCATATAAGGCAACTTTTTAATTTTCAATTCCTTGCTGGCCAAAGGCTCTTTTACCCCACTTGGAGCTTCCATGCTAGTACCACTCTCCACTTTACCTGTGACTTCTAAAACATCGTCAGTGCCCACAGCAATGTCTTTAACGTAACGTCCTTTCAGCAACCTCCCTTCACCAACCCCAACAGTCCCTTCCCCTCCTGTGCCCACACACACCATAGTAGGCTTGGCCTGTGCAGCTAACTGCTCACCTGGTAACAAAGAGACCATTCTCGCATGCTCTGCCCGTGGTGCTGAAACCAATGTATCCTGTCTTCGAGGCGCCCTGACCGACGGGCTGTGCTCTCTTCTCTCCTGTACTTGTCTTTGCACTGCTTGAGCCTGAAAAACACTACCAGACACATGAGAGGGTTCCCCCCCTCTACCTCCCATAACTCTCCTTCCTCGGGACTGTCTTCATCATAATCCAGGACCACCGAATCAAGTTCAGTAGGAAACACCACACTACGGGTCTTACCTAACCCGGCATCAACAATATTACATTTTAATTGTTGTGAAGAACCTCCAGGAGGGGGAGCAGACTGTACCCGCCTGTAACTTCCCTTGCGCTGACTCTTTGGGTCCATAGCCACCGGTAAGGTGGGCCACCTAGACCTGCTACTCGTTGGGGCCAGCGGGGTCACGCCGGACCCTCGTGTGCTGACCGCGGCGGGTTCCCTCGGTGGAACAGAGAGGGCCGCGCTAGGCATTCTTCTCGCTTCACCTCGGCAAAATTGGACTGGACCATGCCCTGCCAAGTCTGGACCGCCGCACCTATCCCTGTCCTGAAAAGAAAAAGTTTGGACTGGTGTGCTAGGATCCCTAAATACCACACCTAACCCAGACTCTGTCCCCTGCCAATTAGAACCAACCACCGTCTCCTGAAATCTATCCAAAGAGCGTCCCCTACTAGCCACCCCTCAAGGGCACCCCCCTGACCGGAGAGTCGTCTGTCACCTCTTCATCTTCGCTATAAGCCAAATTATCAATCGCCACAGCTAAAGAAGAAGCCCGAAGGGGAGCCCCCGAATGCCAAATTTGACTCTCACCATCCTTCTGTAATCCACGCTGAGCCAAACCTGCAGTACCAAAATGCTCCCATCCAGGAGAACCGAACATCAAAGAGGGGCCTCCCGCACCCCCCGACCAATATGGAACAGCCTCCCTAAAGCCCTGCACAGACCCACCACTTACTCGTTGGAAAACCCTGTCATGTTCTGGCGCCGTGCCATGTAAACCAACACCCCCCACACTCCGTACAGCAGGTCGCCATACCCCTTCAGAATGACCCACCACTGCCCCTCCAAGCCCCAAACTCCCTGCACCAGGCACATGACCTGCAACATTAACATCATAAGAAAAAGCTCCATGGCCCACCTGTGACCGACCCCTACCTTCCCTCTGAAAACGGTCATCCATATCCAAAAGACCAAAAGGCCCTGAATCCGCAGGCCGTGATACATCCAAATCCAAAGCAGCACCATAAACTGAACCCCCTCCCCCATTTGAGCCCACTCTCCCTCTCCCCTAGAACCCCCCCCTCCACCGACAATGCAGCACCTACAGAAGAACCAGGGGTGGAAAACAGCAAAGGACTCCCCACATTACCCTCCCTTTCATGAACAACCATCTCCTTATCAGCACCAAATGATACCTGGCCCACCGAATGTTCCACACCCCCAGAGCCCTCAAGACCAACTGAGGAAAACCTGTATGAAGTAGGCCTTTGTACAATAGGCAAACTAGGCACAAACTGCCTTGAAGGGGTTAATAATGCCCTAACATCACTGCCATCTAGGCCTTGTGTCTCTGTCACTACATGACCTGGAGGGGTTAATAACTGCCCCACCGGCTCCCTCAAAGGCTGCCATGACCCAGGAGATTCAATAAATTGAAGGGAGCCTCTCCTCGCACCACGCGCTGCCCGCCCCTTCTCAGGCTCCGATTTTCTCTCTCCCACTGGGTCAGAGGCGGAGCGCTACGCACTCGCTCTCCGCCCCCCCCCCCTCTTGCCGGCCGCCTTAACCGCAGCAGGTGCTGCCGCGACAAAGCCCCGCATCAAAGGAGCCCCGCACGCCTGCACCAAAGCCACGCTCGTCGAAGTGCCTCCCGCCTCAGAGCCAAGACCGTCATGCACAACAGACACCACCAGAGCTCCCTTCAACCCAGGCGCCACAGAAGGAGCGGCAGACACTGACGGAGCTCCCCCCGCCCCAACCGCAACTCGCGCTTTTACAGGAAGGGCCGGTTTCCTCGTACGGGACCGGCCACTTTCGCTTACCTGGCCCGAACGTCTCTTCTTCGCCATCACTGCAGCGGACACACCAGCCAGCCCCCCTCCCACCAACAAATCCATGCGACCTGCCTCAGATAAAAGGCGCATAGCTTCAAGCACTCGATAATCCTCCATTGTAATAAAATTATCGACAATAAGCACTAACAGAGCTGCCCTAAAATCTACAAATAACCACCAGACACAAAAATCGCTAACTGTCCTCCTAGCCACCAGGTCACCAAACCTAAAATGGTGGCTAGGAGGCGGGGAAACATGAATTTATAATTGGGCTGGCAAAAACCTACTAGGCCAGCCCAATTCTAGAGAGTTCTGACTTGCTGCATAACCCCTCGCAGCCCTCCCAAACTGCCCGGGGGAGGAGACCTCCCTTCGGTCAGCTTCCTCCCCCAAGCCCCCCATGGGCTGATTTTGGTTCTCTGCTGGGGTTGGGGCTGTGCCTGGCAGCAGGCAGCGTGCACAGATTTTTTTCAGATTGTAGACTGCGCACGCATTCGCTTCATTGCCACGCCCCAGCACTGCCGCATGCGACCACAGAGTAAACGTGGTTCAATGGCCGTTCACTGTCTTCAATTAAGTTTGAGCGCGACCCAGCGGTCATTGGCTTTAAGCCTGTAGCACTAGCAGCCAGTACTGGTAACAGCTGCACCAGGTGAGACGGGGCCTGGTAGACCAATCAGTTAAATTAATAAAGCTGCGCAAGTGCGCACCAGCCTTAGGCAGCACACAGAGTCCCGTCGGGAATGAGTCACTCGGTCCCACGTCCGACTCAATGTACTGTTCCCATCCTACTCCCAGCGAAGTGGGTTGCGGGCTCGCCTGTGATCCTCAGCCTGTCCTGCCCTGGCTGAACCAAGAGGAGACAGAGATTCATTCTCATGAATGAATCTCAAATCTGACTATTCTGACCAATATGTTGATGCCGTGGCGGCAGTTAGTTCGGTGTTGCCGGCCGGGGCTCAGGCTGGATTTGGTTCTAAAAATCTGTGGGACAGGGGGGGGTCACTCGTAAACCTGAACTAGAATCCAGAGGGGGGGGCTCGAATTGGTTGCAGATGCTTCTGGAAGCGCACCGCTTGCATTTTCTTAGTGCAGCTGGCGGCATTATAGGACCCCAAGCCTTTGGTATCCTCCAATCTGTCCCAGGTCCTACGTTTGGCTCAGGGTAAGTGTTGCTGGTTCACTTGATGCTCTGCATTTTCTGATTTTTTTTTTTTCTCATCATGCCTTATTTTTCCTGCCTTTCAAATAATGTTAATCATGAAGTGGATTAAGGAATAGTTTAACGATTGTTGCAGGCTTACGCTTGTCTCACTCTGTTTCGTTGGCCCTAACAAAGTAATTTTGTTTTTTAGCACCAACATGTTTATCGTATTTCGTATATCATAAAGGCAGTGCTACCCTTTGCAAAGGTGACTGTGCAATCAAAGCACTCTTCATTTTGACGGGTACACATACACGTACACCCAAACGTTTATTCAGGCACATAGATTGTATGCTAACCTGACGTGAAATTCTTCCACGTGTTAGTAAAGTGAAAGCCAAAAATTGCACAGCAGAGAAATAGGGGAACACATAATCAGATTTTAAAAATGATGTAATTCTGTTGGTGATAATCTTCCGAAACTCAGAGGTCAAATCGATGGACATCAAAAGTCTTCACACAAGTGGGTGTGGCATAGAACTTTCTAGAGGTGAGACAGGCTGGGTTGGTAAATCGAGTGAGAGAGAGATGTGATGGATGTTCTATTTTTGGAGACACTGATGTGTATAGAAGTGATGATGGAGCTTTTTCGTTCAGTCAATTCTGAGGTTGGGAGGAATTATTACACATTTATTGATTACTTATGGACAAGCATTTGTTGTGTGTGGATTGCTGTCCTACTCATCCACTAAGCTCCTCTTTTCCATTACACTGTTATTAGTTAGGGGGTATAGGTTGTTGATAAAAGGGGGGGCGCCTTAGTGTTTTTAAGGGTGACATTGACCCTAAAGGAAGCAAGGAAAAGGGCTCCTGTAGCCCTTCTTTGGTAGTAAAACAGCCACAAGTGGCGTGCATTGGTGCAGGTTGTGGGCGGAGCCGGGGAAGTGGGTGTGGCCTCCTAAAAAAATGTTAGCACCTGCACTTCATATTTTACAAATTAAGCACTGGTTCGTAATGATCAGAGGACCGGAAGAGGCCGGAGTCTGGAAACACCAGGGAAACCTGAGGATGCGGACCGGAAGCGCTCTGGAGCTCAGGGCGGAAGGCTGAGCCTCTGAAGAACCAAGCCAAGCTGTCGGGATCCGGAGGAGGCTTGAATACAGGCTCAGGATTGCAGGTAGGTGGAAGGTTGGGGACTGGAACAAGACGCGGGATAACAGGTAAGCGCGAGAAAGGAAACAAGCACAAGCAACCGCGAGTGCTCGGAGTTCTCTTTTATAGAGAAGCAGCTGGTGGCGCTCACATGCGCTGCACTTTGTACCGCGGTCGGTTGGAACACGTGTAGCACTCCTCGAATATTCTTCTGGAAATACTGAAAACGTGTACACTGCTTAACCGCAATATCAACAGGCAATACAAAACATAAGGTAACAAACCTTGGTAAAAACAATGGCTGCTGATATGCCTATTTACAGTTTATTCTGGCATATTAAGGCACAGAGTACAAATACCTTACCCATTAGTGCATGAAGAAGGGACAGGCTCTTTGTATCACACAATTCCCTACAGGCGGTCGCATCTCGTATTATCAACATTGCGGCGAGTGCTGCTGTGAGCAGTACCCACCACAATGCCAGAAATACAGGTTGTGCATTGCCATGCACAACATGGCAGGCACCGTGCGGTGCCTGCCACATTGTGCATGGCAATGAGGGGGGTACCATAGGTACCCCCAAGTGCAGCCACCCACCCCCTCCCAATCAATCAATCAATCAATCACAGCATTTATATAGCGCACTACTCACCCGGAGTGTCTCAAGGCGCTAGGGGAGGAGGGGTCCGCTACTGCTCGAACAGCCAGGTCTTGAGCTGCTTCCTGAAGGCGAGGTGGTCCTGGGTCAGGCGGAGGTGGGTCGGGAGGGAGTTCCAAGTCTTGGTGGCCAGGTAGGAGAAGGACCTTCCTCCTGTGGTGGCTCTTCGGATGCGGGGGACGGTGGCGAGGGCGTGGCCGATCGAAGTTGGCGTGTGGGAGCGTAGAAGTCGAGGCGGCTGTTGAGGTATCCTGGGCCTTGGTTGTGTAGGGCCTCGTGTGCGTGGGTGAGGAGACGGAAGGTGATTCTCTTGTTGACCGGGAGCCAGTGCAGATCTCTCAGGTGTCCGGAGATGTGGCTGCGACGGGGGATGTCCAGGATGAGTCATGCTGAGGCGTTCTGGATCCGCTGGAGTCTCTTCTGGAGTTTGGTGGTGGTTCCGGCATAGAGGGAGTTGCCGTAGTCCAGACGGCTGGTGACGAGGGCCTGGGTGACGGTCTTCCACCCCCCGGGTGCCATGGAAAGGCCTTCACCGCCAGTCATCTTAATATGGATGGCAGTGTCTTCCAGACACCGCCAACATATAATGTCCGAGTTGCGCCCGGCTGGCAATCGTGACGATTGCCAACCGGCGGAAAAAAGCGGCAGACGGACTGTATTCCAGTCCTTTGATGTTTGGGTAGAGTCTAGTTTTGTATTGTAGGTGTTTGTACATTGCTTTTGTTTGCTTACTAAGGGGGTCATTATGATGGCGTGCGGATCGCCACCGGCGGTGGTGATCCCACCTCCATAACTCCCCGCCCGACCGCCATTTACCCCCGCCATATTACTGTGGCGGGAGTACCACGGCAGACGGAAAGTCCGTCTGCCGTGGTACTCCCGCCACAGTAATATGGCGGGGGTAAATGGCGGTCGGGCGGGGAGTTATGGAGGTGGGATCACCACCGCCGGTGGCGATCCGCACGCCATCATAATGACCCCCTTAGTAAGCAAACAAAAGCAATGTACAAACACCTACAATACAAAACTAGACTCTACCCAAACATCAAAGGACTGGAATACATAGACAGAATAGCCAAATCTATACTTTAAAAATAAAATAATTGCAAACACCATGCAGCATTTAAAAATTACAAAACAATAAAACAACTTATTTCTACTCTTTTTTAAATTAATAATTATGATTATGTCATTTAGAAACCTCCGATCTTCCAACCTTGCAGTGGCCGAAACCCCGCGCAACCACAGAGCCAGAGCAGGTGGAAGATCCTTCTCTCACATCGCAGCCAAGACCTGGAATGAGCTACTGGCAGACATCAGACATGCCCCCTCCCTGAACACCTTCAGGAAGACCCTCAACACCTGGCTCTTCGGCTACACTGATCTGAGGACCCCCCTCAGCGCCTTGAGACCCTCACCGGTGAGTAGAGGTTGATTTAAAAATTGAAAAGGTACATAAAAATATATGCCATAATATAATTATTAAAATTAAACAGAAACGAGCAAACAAAATGTTTACAAAAAACATTTCCCAACCATAATAATTAAAAATAATTTACAGTTTTGTCGCAGTAGATGTTCCTCCAAAACAAACAAATCCATAGCCTTTAGAACGAAATACGAATCCATGAAAAATAGATTACCCCTAAAAATGCAAAAATACAACTGTAAAAAAAAAGGCCCCAGCAACCCAATCCTCTTGGATTGGGTTGCTGAAAAATAAAGTAAAATGTAAAAAAGTCTTTTGTTTCAAAGAAACAAAATACATTTTCCTTTTTAAAAAATAAACACATCTTCAGCACCATAGCTTATCGAAACCGTAAACCTGCAAAAAGAAAAAAACACCCTTCCACATAAACAGATACACACCTAAACACATTAATTACAACTTTAAAACATAACATAATTAAACATCACATGACTAACACTATATAACACTCTACTACTCTTCAAAAGCACGTCAAACACATCAAACTCTAAAATACCAAAACAACACCAAAATAAACAAAACTGGACATTTAACACTCTAACAAATCAAACTACACTACCACTACCTTCCGCTCACCCTAAAATTACCTTAAAAGTAAACTAAATGAATCTTACCTTAAGCGACGAAACACAGCTCCCAACAGTGAGGTTCCGTCTTCCAAAATGACCTACCTTCCCATAGAAAAGAATGGAAAATTTGAAAAATTTGAAAAATAACATGAAAATATAGAAAAATAAAAAAAAAATTGCAAAACATATATTAAGGGCTCGATTCCGATCTCGGTCGGCAGGGCTCCTGACAGGATCCGGAACGACCAAATCCGATTCGGAGCCACTGTTTCCATCTGAATTGTCCCCCATTCCAAACAACCAAGTACGATGTGAAGATCTCGTCCACACCGACTGAATCGTTTTAGAACCTGAGTCTGTCCGTCCGACTCGTCTGAAGCCGAATCGTGCTGCGCAATGGACCTGGTCTCCATACGAGCAAGTGGGATGCACGATTCAGACATCCATATTGACTCAGTCTCAGCGAGACAAAATGGCTGTCAGAATCCGACTTTGGGGGGCCACAGCAGGCCCCCTTTACCCAGAGATCTCCAAATCGGTCACAGGGGAGTGCGCATAGGTCCCCCTGAT
>NW_028246851.1:0-12584 GCF_964263255.1 Lissotriton vulgaris
CGTTATAATCCTTCCAGTGCTGCACAGTGCGCTATGAGCCAGCATCAAGGAGCTTCATGCAAACTGCAAAGCAAAAAAACGTATTTAAAGTTTTTTTAATCAAACTTTCTTTGTTTTGATATTGCTAAAAAAAGGGTTGGGGGACAACCCCAGCCACTGCGTTATGTTTTAATTCTTGTCTGTGTTTCACCATTCCAAGCACTCTTAACATATGAAAGCAACCAATATGGAAAATATGCTACTTTTACACCTTGTAACCATCATTGTCTTATGTAACATTTCCTATGAATTGATTTACACACTTATATGATTAATTTTATGTGTACAATATGTGAGGATGATGTAAATCGCTCTGTCACCCTACACTGGGGCACATAGCACTATAAAATAAATGAAATTAGAAAATAAATTATGCCTGTCCCTTATATACAGGGGTTGAACAAAGTCAAAAAGTTGCTTTGACAGTAAAGTGGTGTAATACTTTCTCTGCATTCCAGTGAGCAAGCAAAGCGAGTATGCCCAACTTCAAAGAAGGTTCATGGGATGTCTCCCCCTAAATACATTTTAAAAAGGTGGTTAAATAGTGTTTTATAAAGCCGAATTTTCACATATACTTGCTCAGAAACCATTGTCTCTCAAAGTGCACTTGCTAAATACTGAAGTAGTTTAAAGGTGTGCTAAGTCAATGAAAATGTTTGACCCCATTTAATTCAAAATGTGCAGCGGATGTCCCTATATGTTAATAATTTGCTCCATGTGTAAGGGCTAGACTTATTTTGGTAAGGATGGTTTCCATATGCCAAGGGCATTCTGTTAATGCCAGGAATTACATTCAGTATGCCAGTGGCACACGTTGACATTGACTGCATTCATATATATGTGATGGTTGACCCAAAGGTCAAAATTACCACTAGAATGTCAAGGCTAGAATTTTGTGGCTGCCTGCGTCCCCCGCCCAATATGCCATGGTTGTCCTGACTAAAGTCCAGAATGATCTTGAGCATGGTAGCACCAGCATTTTGCTGTAGGTGTCCCATATGCCAAGAATGATCTACATTATGCCAGTGCAGCTTTTTACCACTGGCGTCCCATAGACAACAAAAGAACAAACTACCTCTAGTGAGCCAGCGCCAGCATTTTTCCCATGGGTGCCACATCCCATATGCCAAGAATTACCTCCAATATGCCAGAGTCTGCATTTTGCAATAGGTTTCCCTCATAGCACGAATTATGTCTAGTATGTCAGTGCCAGCATTTTGCCACGGCTGTTCCATATGCCAGGAATTATAGCGTGTGTGCTTGCATTTTACCTAAGTACATCATATAGCAAGAATTACCGCCTTCACTCTTCTTCATTCTCACTCACTCAATCACTCTAGCTCACACTCACTTGCACCTACTTCTACTCACTCTCTAATTCTAACGTATTCTTGATTCTTCCCTTTCTCTCTCACTCACTCAATTTAACTTAGTTACACTATTACTCATATACACAGCACACATACACTCTCACACAACATTTCACATGGTTTTTATTTTACTAACTTACCTTCGGCCACTTGACCTGTTGAGCTTCAGATAATGCTATTGGATAGACTCTCAGCGCAGGTACACAGCTTATTCCAGCCTTGAGAACTGAAGCACAGAGTTGGAGTCTGCAGAGTGATGCATAGGCTCTAGCTGTCAGTTTCTTGCTTTTTCACTTCATCTTGTCATAAGGTAGGATGCAGTGAATGAGGTTGTTCCCAACCCCTCTCCCCGTAATAAAATGGGAGAAGATGAGCTGACAGTAAGCCTGAAGGGTTGCCTCAAAAGAACACAGGGCTACATGTACCAGTGACACTACAGCATGCAACTAATGGGGAGGTCTTAAGGCCTGGCAGGATCCAGAGGCCAAGGCTAGGACTTTGCTAGTCGTATTCAATCTCACTGATGACTGTTGCATGTGCTTCTATGCGCCTTTGCCAGCTATGATTTACTGCCTCAGGCCGCAGCAAGTGGGGGCATATTTTTGATTATAGTAGACAATAATAGGTTATTATTAATTACTGGTATTATAAAAAACAGGGCCAAAACAAGGGTGAGGGCTAATGAAAATAACAGGTTTTATTCTATGAAACCCATATGTAGTGAATTAAGAGGAGGAATTTCAGAGCAGCTTTTTCTCTTCCGCTTGTCATTGTAGGTTCTTTTCCCAGGGATCTTGACCTAACCCATTTTCCCCCTTGGGCTTGCACTAGATTTCTTATTGATGTTATAATCATAGTTGAGGACCTAGTTGATTGAGAGCAGGATTCTCGCAACCTTGTACAAGACGTTGAGACTGAAGTAATCTGTTTTTACAGCTACAGTGTTTCCAGTATTCACCAATACAACTGACCCTTCAAGCTTAAAAATGCTTAATGTACCACAAAATTCTCCGGAAATTAGCCTCCTGATGTTAACCAAGCAATGTTTTGTGAAAGGCCGCACTCCTCAAATGTGGGCCACTTTTTTGGGGCTGCCCAGGACTATTTCTGATCCCAATCTGACCCTGGGTAAAAGTTATGATGAAGAGCAGGGTCATCTACAGTTTGCAGCGTAGGAAACGTAGTGCAGGATGCTGGTACGTTTGTAGCATGATCTACTAAAACCGATTGTTGCAACAAAAAGGTCAAACAAGCATTTACAATGCAATAGGTCTCGGGTTAATTAAGTTTGAGCTATTGGCATTGCTAAATATTGCAACACCAACTGCAACAAAAGTCTATAAATTGTTGGCCAAAAAATGTGTATTTATTTTTGTAGCAATGGTGGCATGCTGCGCTTTAGATGAATATGTTTAAAAGTAAAGTGCGAGTATATAATGAATGAGGAAGGGTGCTGCACTCAGGTTTAGCTGTATGTTTGAACCTATTGTTACGATACGTGTGCTGTACTAGATCAGTGCCTGCCCACTTGTATAAAATATGTATAAGGCCTAGTGCAATGAATTTGAACACTCCAATAAGCAAAATAAGTAATATTCTCCTTGTTTGTATCTTTTTTCAACAGACCCCCGACGAAGGGGCAAAAGCCCCGAAATGCATTGGGTTTTTTCTATTCCTGTGTTTTGAAAATTGTATTATTTGAATGTATATGCAATGTTATAACTATGAAATTTTTTACTGATCTCACAAGTGAAAATATATGAAGAACAATATGTTAATGTGATATTCTCGTGATACTGAGATACTGATGAAAATAAATATAACGGTATAAAGGAGAAACATAATTTCTGTGTAGTGCGTACTAGAGTCCTAGTGATTCATTGCACTAGGCCTTATACATATAAAAGTAAAGTGCGCCATACTGCGATTGCTACAATAGTTAATAGTGGATGTGTTAACAATTGATGTGTGCACTGATGGCTGGTGGTGTGTGTGCCTGTAGAAATTCTGCGCTGGTGGTGTGTGTGCCTGGTAGAAGTGTGCACTGCCGGCTGGTGGTGTGTGTGCCTGGTGAAAGCGTGCACGGGCGGCTGGTGGTGTGTGTGCCTGGTGGAAGCGTACACTGATGGCTGGTGGTGTGTGTCTGATGAAAGCATGCACCTGATGAAAGCGTGCACTGACAGCTGGTGGTGTGTGTGTGCCTGGTGGAAGCGTGCACTGACAGCTGATGGTGTTTGGGCCTGGTACAAGCGTGCACTGGCGGCTGGTGTTGTTTGTGCCCGGTGAAAGCGTGCACTGACAACTGATGTTGTCTGTGCCTGGTGAAAGTGTGCACTGATTGTGTGGTTGTGTATGTGGTTGTTTGTGTGGTTGTGTGTGTGGTTGTATGTGTGGTTGTATGTGTGGTTTTGTGTGTAGTTGTGGTTGCATGTGTGGTTGTGTGTGGTTGTGTGTGTGTGGTTGTGTGTGTGTGACTATGTGTGTGGTTGTGTGTGTGTGTGGTTGTGTTTGTGTGTGTATGTGGTTGGTTGTGTGTGTGGTTGTGGCTGTGTGTGTGTGGCTGTTTGTGTGTGGCTGTGTGTGGCTGTGTGTGTGTGTGGTTGTGTGTTGTTGTGTGTGTGGTTGTGTGTGTGGTTGTGGTTGTACGCCTCGAGCTGGGAATCCTTTTAAATAAAAGGAGAGGCGCGTGCACTTTGGGTATGCACACAGACACATACTCTCTTGCGCTCTCTCACACACCCATACGAAGACACTCTCACATCACATACACACAAACACACACACAGACTGTGCTGGGGCAGGGCACAGGACATGCCGCTCTCGCCTTGAGACTCCATAGAGTTAGAGCACATGTACCCTGGGAGGCACTCACAACACAGGCGTGCATGTGACACCGTGATACTGCCAGCCGCAGAGAGAGGCCGTGCTTCACACTCAAAACACACCATGGAACTGCCAGCAGCACAGAGAGACCGTGCTTCACACCAAAAACACAGCACAGCAGCCGCAGAGAGGTACCACGCTTTACAGCAAAAACACACAATGGCACTGCCAGCCGCAGAGAGAGGCAGTACTTCACACCAAAAACACACCATGGCACTACCAGCCGCAGAGAGAGGCTGTGCTTCACATCAAAAACACACCATGGCACTACCAGCCGCAGAGAGAGGCCGTACTTCACACCAAACACACATCGTGACACTGCCAGCTGCAGAGAGAGGCCGTGCTTCACATCAAACACACACCGTGACACTGCCAGCCGCAGTGAGAGGACTATGGGTGAGCCGGGCTCCTACTCCAATAAACTGCGTAATACTGCCAACAAACAGCTGGGCCAGGGGCCATGCTTCCACTAACAACTCACAGTGAAACTGCCCCTTCCAAGGAGTAAAAAGCTTCACATAACTTAATCACAGTGCCACTGCCAGCTGCAAAAGAGGGCAGGGAGTGAGCTACTTCACCCCAAATACACACTGGCACGGCAAGCTGCAAGGAGGAGGCCGTGCTTCACACCAAATACGCAGTGACACACTGCCAGCTGCAAGCAGAGCTTCACACCAAATACAAAACCGGATGTCTGCCATTCCAAACAGAAAGCTAAAGACCATGTTTATTTAAAAATACAACAAGCAAACCACTGGAGCAGAGTAATCCCAAACATCAACACCAGTCTGACTGCTCAGAGGCACTTAAAAACACGCAAGAATCTCGGTGGAGTGGGAAGACATGTAAACGAACCAACACAACAGTACTATTGAGCCCGGCGATTATTTCAGTCAACAGCACAAAGGTTTTTTGTTTACAAATAAAGATGTATTTTGCTAAATTGCAACTCGGCTACCTTAAGTTATTGAAACAGCGTGAAATTGTTATTCGGACCAAGCTTTCAACTGCTTCTAGATTTTGTTGCTCCATTTCATTACTTGTCATTTTCTAATATCTGCTAAAAGCACAATGTGACGAGCCCTACAAAACCTACTAATAGTAAACAAAACTATTTAAAGTAATCAGCAAGTGCTAATTGAAACGCAATAGGCCAGGCATGCAGTGAAAACCGGTTATGTTCCCTCTTATACAAAAGAAATACTGATTACGTTTAACAGTTACTACATTTATCGCACGCGCGTGAGATGTTTGTATATATATAAAGAGTTGCGTTTATTAATTAACAAGTCAGGTTCGACTTCTGGAAAGTAACCACGTAATACTGGAAGTTAAAAAGCACCTGAATTTACCAATAATCAGAGACACCTACAGCTGCAGCTTTAAAGAGCAGAGAGAGTTTTAGGGCAAAACAATGGACCCCGTTTCTTGCAATACCCGGGAATTCTAAGACTCTGGCAGCAGGGCTACCAAATCTCCCCAAATACAAGGCTATTAGTGCACCAAGGCGTGTGGGACAGTGGCTAGAATAGAGCGCCGCATGGGATGGTACTACAGAGGGTGCAGCGTGACAGGTGGGCATGGGGGCATGGGGGCAGACCAATAGGTCAGGATGGGATGCAACATGAGAGTAGTAAATAGGAGGGTCTATGGGTCTGGTGGGTGGGGGCAGGAGGATGGATGGGGGCAAAGAATGGAGGATGGATTGATGTGACATGCATGTTTTGTTCATGCACTTTATAAAGCAAATACAAATATAAAAAAGAAAAAGAGAGAGTAGTAAAGAGTAGAGAGAGTTTTAGGGCAAAACAATGGACCCCGTTTCTTGCAATGCCCTGGGAATTCTAAGACTCTGGCAGCAGGGCTACCAAATCTCTCCAAATACAAGGCTATTCGTGCACCAAGGCATGTGGGACAGCGTTGCTAGAACAGAACGCTGCATGAAATGGTACTGAGATGGTGCAGCAGGACAGGTGGGCATGGGGGCAGACCGATAGGTCGGGATGGGATGCAACATGAGAGTAGTATTGCGAAGGGTAGCATAGCATGGGATAGAACACACCATGCAAGTAGCAGAGGATGCAGCACAGGATACACATGTGTAGTTTATCAGGGGGCGCCGCGGGGAGCAGTGCCCAGTATCGTTCAGAACAGTGAAGTTCAGGGCGTGCTGCACGGATGACGGGTACGCGGTGTCTTGCATGCCACGGGGTGCTGGGAGGCTGCAGGATATCAGGAGTGCTGCACGGCGGGAGGTAACGATTACTTGCGGCACGGCAGGAGATGCAGCGATGCAGTGTTCAGAAGTCATGTGGAGTTACTGAGGAGGCTGGTTGTTTGGTAAGGGTTGTCTGCGGCAGTGCCACGGACACGCAGACAGAGCTCCCTCGGTACTTACATGCTAACAGCCCGGAAGGCAGCGGGACGGGCAGCTCGGTAACACCCAGGAGGCTGCACCCCAGCAGGTCCCCGGAGCAGGTGCAGTTGGAAACGGTTAAGCAATCGCGAAAGCAAAGCCGCAAGTAAAGCAATAGGTTTTAGAAGCTGAGACAGCCACCAATGCTGCACGCGCGCGTGCCATGGCAAAACATATGCTTTCAGTTATCGCGCCCCTGTGTGGGCGCGATAATTGAAAGCATATGCCAGAAATGCACGTAATAGACACAAATAGGGCAGGGTCAGAGCTACGCGCCCGCCTCTGGCCTATTGGTCTCTACTTTACAAAACAGCAAGCAGTGAAAGGCCAATAGCAGGCTGCAAATGGAATATCACATGCACAAGCGTGTGGAATTTCGAGGTCCGTTTCGAAAACCCTGCCAAAAGGACTCTGGCTGTGCGAGCACTCCTGCGCAGTGTACGCTAGGCCGAGACCTAAATAGGACCCGAAACTTGGAAGAGAGAAGACCATTAAAAAGGTATGCCTGCCTATTCCAAAGGAGTTTACTTCAGCGGAAAATGATCCGCATTTCTTCCTATGAGTGTCTTTCGCTTCATTCCTCAACAAACATTGACATGGCCAAAGTTTGTTATTTTTTTGTGAAACTGTACAAGGGGATCATTTTTATTTGTAAGTGCTGATTGTGATATATATATATATATATACATATATATATATATATATATATATATATATATGTATATATATATATATATATATATTCACTTAGAAAACTATAGGTTTCAGGCCTTAAATAGTTAGGAATTAGCATTAAAAAAACATTGAAATTGCTCCTTTATAGTTAGTTGTACTAACTATATTTCGCGAACCGCAATCCACTACTGATGATGTCACATATTATATCATTCATGACATGGTCAGTGACATCACTGATGACATCTCAAATGACATCACTGATGACATCACTGATGACATCACTGATGACATCTCATTTGACATCACTGATCACAACACTGATGATATCATTCATGTGATAATACGACCCACCTCCTCACACTCTAATATAACCTTTGATACTCCAAGTGTTAAATACAGACTACCATTCTTGAAACCATTGACACACCAATACCAGTTACTACATACGCACTCACTGATTCCTAGGTCTACACACACATTCACTCATTCACCCATAGAATCACTCATACATACAGTCCCTCATCAATACAACACTATCATATGCACTCATACACCTATACAGACACTCACGCACTGCCACTCATCCATGGAGTTACACACACACCTAGTCAGTCATGCAAAGAATCAATCACACTTCCATTTCCTCAACTATACAGTTATACACACAACACCTTACTTATTCAAACATATACTAACACATACTTACTCTCTTATACAATCACTGATACAATTACACAATGATCCATACAGCCACTCGCACATTCACTGGCTCTCATGTATAGTCATTTATATGTGCCAACTCTCACATGCACTGTGTTTTACATATGTACTTACTTGGACATGTAGCACTGAGATATCCATTCACTCACCAACACACCCATGCACACAGTCAACCGCCCATATAGCTGTTTCCACATGCACTCTTGAACTCATACACCTAGTGAATCAACTACTCACACATCTATGAACAGAGTCACACACCTACCAGCAACCCACACACACACTCAAATACTTGGGCAACCAATCAATAACCCATATAGCCACTCATATAGCTATTGATCAACACATGCAGCAGCTTACACAACAACAGACATACTGATGTACACATTCAGACAGTTTAGTCACTAACCCATGCATTTAGTAAGACACATTTAATCACTCACTCATACAGTCAGTCACGCACCTACTAAATCCTTCATCCAGACACTTATACATCCACTCATTCTTCAATATGTAAAATATATTTAAACTTTACAGAAACACACAGTCACTGGATGATGTCATCAGTGATGTCATCAGTGATGTCAAATGAGATGTCATCAGTGATGTCATCAGTGATGTCACTGACCATGTCATGAATGATGTAATATGTGACATCATCAGCAGTGGATTGCGGGTGCGCGAAATATAGTTAGTACAACTAACTATACAGGAGCAATTTCAATGGTTTTTTAAATGCTAATTCTTAATTATATAAGGCCTGAAACCTATGGTTTTTTAAGTGAATATATATATATATATATATATCAGCCAAAGGAGTTGGCAAAACGTACAGAATAGCAGCGTTTCCAAGGACAAAGGTCTGAAAACAGATGCTCATATATTTAGAACAAGAAAATCCTGGAGCGATATAATAACATAAAGCAATCTCAGCATAATGGGTAAGGTATTCATATCTCTCAGCGTCTACGAGACAACAACAATTGATTCCACTAAAATTTCTCTTTCACTCCAAAGGCACAGGACCTAGGTCAATTCCTTGGCCGGTCCTCACAGCAAAAAAAAAAGAGGAAACATGGGCCATTTTATTGTTATAAACCGCAAAGTAGTTGGAGACATGTGAAAATGAATGAAGCAGAATTTCTGAAAATGTATGTGAACAACTTTGTATCACATTAATACATCTGGGAAAGAGAAAATATTTGTGCTTTAAATGTACAAATAAAGTAGTGTGTTGTGTCCCAATCATACATATGGCAATAAATTGTATAATCTATTTTTTTTTCAGTCAGAAGTGCTGTTTTGAAACAGCAAAAGACAATGGGCATAATTCACACATTGCCTCTGCGCTAGTGGTGGATGCCCCGCAGGCGTGGAGAGTCCGCAATCAGGCAGAATCTTCACTATGAGAATTCTAATTGTGGAGATTTCGCCTCAAACCCAGAGACTCTCCCATGACTGCGGGGCATATGTCACGAGTGTTGAGGCCCTTTGTGAATCAGGTCTAATGTTCCAAATGCTTTTTCTTTGTAGAGAAAATAAAAACATGGGGCCCACTTTATGAAGGTAAATTTACACATGTAGATTTATGCATATGTACTTTTACTCTTGCACTTAGGTGCAAAACTACACTTTTTAACTAAACAATTTTAGATTTACCCGGAGTCCAGACTTTCATGTCTCCCTCCGAAACAGGGGGTGGAGACATCTAAGAGTAAATGTACTAATGTAAAGTAGTCGCTAGTAACTTCTCATACATAGGTGAAGATGAAAGTATAGATAACATTATTAAAGTTTATTATTCTTCAAAAACAATTAAATATATTGCAATGTAAAATGTAAATACAAACTAAATTAAATCATTTACTTTTCCCATAAAACGAATAAAATAAAATCTTGCAACATATTTCACATTACCTTGATTAATTGATCCATTTCAATATATTTAAATTAACATTTATATTTTTTAAACAATTTTGAATAATCCCACTCATAGCATCCATTATATTTGCATTTAGCATGTTCTAGATTTTATTAAATGGTACCTGTTATATTTATGTATAATTTTGAAATTTTCTAACAAATTGCGAGAGTTTAACCTTATTTTTAAATTAGGTTTAAAGAAAGTTCAATATTACATTGAAAAATAATAAATTCACTGTTTAACAATGTATATAATGTTAGATACACACACATACATATATTCACCTGCCTTCATTTGGCAGAAACCTCTGCGGCTGAACACTGTTGCTCGCGCATGAGGGGGGTCTGCAAAGTGGAGTCAGTCCACTCCTTACAATGTATTCAGATCCTGTAGGATTGGCATCAAAACAGAGCAAGTGCAGACTCCTGTGCAGTGCTCAAAGTGTTTAAGATGCAAATGACTCCAGATACGCATAGACACATTCCAACTGATACACTCTGCCTTGTTCACACACCAGCGGTGCCATAATAAATACATAAATTTGCATGATTGCACTACAATAAAGTTTGCTTGTTAAGCTGTATCAAGTCTATTGGATCTTGAGTACTGGGGTGTCTCCCTTTCTGTTTAGAGACTGTTTGTGATATATATATTTATATATGTGTGTGTGTGTGTGTGTGTGCGGGTGTGTGTGTGTGTGTATATATATATATATATATATATCTCACAAACATTCTTTAGACAGAAAAGTGAGTTACAGATAGCTCAGCTAACTGTAACTTCTGAATTTCTCTCGTTTTGTGCATGTGAAATCTGAGCCTAACTATAACTTCTCTCAAAACTTGGTTGTTTTACTGAATATATGTATATATGTACACATATATATGTATGTGTGTGTGTGTGTGTGTATACACACATATATGCACTTACACATACATATATATGAGTGACTGTATGTGTGACTGAGGGCCAGGTGTAGGTAATTCCCATTTACTGATTCTAAAATACCGAATTTTACCGATTCGGTATTCCAGAATTGGTAAATGGGATGTAGATAAAGATTCAGTAAATTTTACCAAATCAGTAATATTCGGTATTACTAATTCGGTATTTACCAAATCGGTAATTCTCATTCATTCCTATGAGCCTGTAATAGGGGGGAAATTTACAAGGGTGGCAGGGTGTCACATGTGGCACATTCTGGTCTTTGAAGTTCGATGTTAGTCCATGTGACATTGCTGCTTTGATTACATTTCAGCTTACATTCCTGAGGTAGGTAAGTGGAAGAGATGATGTTCACTCTCTGCCAATATATATATACATATATTGGCGTCTGGGTTTTATACATATGTCTTAAAGTAAATGATTTTTAATGATAATTATACATTTATTTATTGAGTGCGAATTTGCACAATGTGATCTATCGATTATATAATCAATCCTAGTACAATTATGAAGCAAGCATTTCACTGATATAATTGAGTACATATGGCATAATTAATCACGGTACGATGTTTTAGATACATTGTATATTTATTTGTGGATTTACACATCGCAGTCGATATACATATATATGTGAAAATATTCTGTACAAGTATCATGGGTGACATTTGAATATTTTTTCTATGTCTATCAGTGACTAACAGCATCACGTGCATAGGTTGTGGTCACTTTAAAAGGTGTGTTTGCACTTCTTCACGTTGTCATGTGAATAAGGCTCTTCTCGAGCCAAAACGTTATGGTAGCTTGCACGCAATTCATTAATAAATAATTTTGCACTGGAATCGAGGTTCGTGTCTTCGTGAATAGAGGCAGGTGTTACCAGCAAGCTTCAAGGGCATCACGGAGTTCAAAGATATATATATATATATATATATATATATATATATATATATATATATATATATATATATATATATATATATATATATATATATATATATATATATATATATATATATATATATATATATTCACGAGAAAAAAAACATAGGTTTCAGGCCTTATATAGTTAGGAATTAGCATTTAAAAAACCTTTAAAATTCACTCACAAAACTATACGTTTTAGGGGTGTTATAGTTAGCTGGACATTTCACTCATACAAAACCATTGAAATTGCTCCTATATAGTTAGTTGTACTAACTATATTTTGCGCACCCGCAATCCACTGATGATGATGTCACATATTACATCATTCTTGACAAGGTCAGTGACATCACTGATGACATCTCAAATGACATCACTGATGACATCATTGATGACATCATCCACGTGACAATCACATACACCTTTTCATACACTAGTAAAATCTTTAATCACTCTTTGTAAAATACAGAGTATGATATTTGAATCTATTGTTACAGCTATGGACAGTAGAGAATTCAGCCTGGATTTTTTTTTAATGCAGGGACAATTGTACTGTATGTCTTTAGATTTTTTTAAAAGATGTGACAAAAAGCATTCCTCGATGTCTGTGCTGACTACTGCCTTCTATCTACACTGCGGACTGCAGGGTTCACAACTTGAATTCAGCTTTAGATCTACACTACGGACA